>NC_053025.1:446293669-446312511 GCF_003073215.2 Triticum urartu | reverse complement strand
CTGGCTGCTGAATTATGTGGCTCAAGTCATCGGCATCTGGTGGCCGCACATAAGTGCCCTGAAAGTTGTCGAGGAATGCGGCTTCCAGATCTTCCCAACAGCTAATGGACTCTGCTGGCAAGCTGTTAAGCCAATGCCGCGCTGGTCCCTTGAGCTTTAGTGGGAGGTATTTGATGGCGTGTAAGTCATCACCGCGGGCCATGTGGATGTGGAGGAGGAAATCCTCGATCCATACCTGCGGGATCTGTTGTGCCGTCGTATGATTCAATATTTACAGGTTTGAAACCTTCTGGATTTGATGATCCATTACTTCGTCTGTGAAGCATAAGGGGTGTGCGGCGCCTCTGTATTGGGCTATATCGCGACGCAGCTCGAATGGGTCTTGCCCGCTTGTAGGATCGAAAGTATGTCTAGAGGGGGGGGGGTGATTAGACTACTTGACCAAATAAAAACTTAACCTTTTCCCAATTTTAGTTCTTGGCAGATTTTAGCTATTGTAGGACAAGTCAAGCAATCATCACACAATTCAAGCAAGCATGCAAAGAGTATATTGGCAGTGGAAAGTAAAGCATGCAACTTGCAAGAATGTAAAGGGAAGGGTTTGGAGAATTCAAACGCAATTGGAGACACAGATGTTTTTCCCGTGGTTCGGATAGGTGGTGCTATCCTACATCCACGTTGATGGAGACTTCAACCCACGAAGGGTAACGGTTGCGCGAGTCCACGGAGGGCTCCACCCACGAAGCGTAACGGTTGCGCGAGTCCACGGAGGGCTCCACCCACGAAGGGTCCACGAAGAAGCAACCACCACAAAGGGTCACGAAGTAGCAACCTTGTCTATCCCACCATGGCCATCGCCCACGAAGGACTTGCCTCACTAGCGGTAGATCTTCATGAAGTAGGCGATCTCCTTGCCCTTACAAACTCCTTGGTTCACTCCACAATCTTGTCGGAGGCTCCCAAGTGACACCTAGCCAATCTAGGAGACACCACTCTCCAAGAAGTAACAAATGGTGTGTAGGTAATGAACTCCTTGCTCTTGTGCTTCAAATGATAGTCTCCCAACACTCAACTCTCTCTCATAGGATTTGGATTTGGTGGAAAGAAGATTTGAGTGGAAAGCAACTTGGGAAGGCTAGAGATCAAGATTCATATGGGTAGAATGGAATATCTTGGTCTCACACATGAGTAGGTGGTTCTCTCAGAACAAATGAGTTGGAATGATGTGTGTGTTCTGATGGCTCTCTCCATGAATGAAGAGGAGGTGGAGGGTATATATAGCCTCCACACAAAATCCAACCGTTACACAGTTTTCCAATCTCGGTGGGACCGAATCAACAAACTCGGTCGGACCGAAAGGTAAACCTAGTGACCGTTAGAGATTTTCGGTGGACTGACATGCAACTCGGTAGGACCGATATGGTTAGGGTTTGGGCATAACGTAATCTCGGTGAGACCAATTACGCAAACTCGGTGAGACCGATTTTGGCAATAAGCTAACCAGAGAGTTGGTCAGGTAAACTCAATGGGACCGATCGCTCATCGGTGAGACCGAAAAGTTACAAAGGGGAAACACTGAATTTACATTGCAATCTCGGTGGGACCGATTCGCTCTTTCGGTGAGACCGAAAAGTTACGAAAGGGAAACAGAGAGTTTGCAATCCCATCTCGGTGAGACCGAGATCCCTATCGGTAGAACCGAATTGCTAGGGTTTGGCGGTGGCTTATGACAGCTGAAACTCGGTGGCGCCGGATAGAAAGAATCGGTAGGACCGAGTTTGGCTTAGGGTTTAGGTCATATGTGGATATGGGAAAGTAGTTGAGGGTTTTGGAGCATATCACTAAGCACATGAAGCAAGAGGCTCATTAAGCAACACCTCATCCCTCCTTGATAGTATTGGCTTTTCCTAAAGACTCAATGTGATCTTGGATCACTAAAATATAAAATGAAGAGTCTTGAGCTTTTGAGCTTGAGCCAATCCTTTGTCCTTAGCATTTTGAGGGTTCCACTTTCACATCCATGCCATGCCAATCATTGAGCTTTCCTGAAATAGTCATCTTGGAATAGCATTAGCTCAATGAGCTATGTGTTGTTATGAATTACCAAAACCACCTAGGGATAGTTGCACTTTCACCGCTGTGTTTGGCCCGACCGGATTTACTTTCTACTGTATCCGGCGTGACGTTTATCGACTCGCATAGTGGCGCGCCCTCATGATCCATAGATCGATCTTGCATGCTTTGCTTTGTCCTCCAATATGTCTCGCAGGTCTGGCGTATCTCCCCATGCCTTTTTATTTGAATGGCGTCAGGGTGCAGGCTGAGTTTTTGGCTGGAATGCCTCTCTATCGCGGCCACGAGGTGGCCGAGCAGCCGCGTCATACGCTTCTTCCTCCAGTCGGGGTAGCAACCTGCATTTTGGGTAACTCTTGGAGGGGCGCTCAGAGTTTATATTCCTCGGCCGCGAGGACTTCAGTCCATCTGTCAGCTAGCAGATCTTGATCAGCTTGAAGCTGCTGCTGCTTTTTCTTAAGGCTATTTGCCGTGGCTATAAGCCGGCGTTTGAAGCGCTCTTGTTCGACGGATCCTCTGGCACGGCGAATTCGTCGTCGCCGAGGCTTTGCCTCGTCTTCGGAGGGGGGCATGTAATTATCATCCTCCTCCTCTCCATCTGCCGCTCTCTCAGGGGGCCTGGCTCCTCCATCCTCCTGCTCTAAATCTTGCTGGACGGGATTGTTGTTGTCTTCGGCACTATCCGGAGTGTTATTATCTCCTGTGCCGGTATCACCACTTTTGCTTTGGCGGGACTTAGAGCGGCGCCGCAGACGTCGGCGCTTGGGTTACTTCTTGGAGGGGTCATCCTCCGCTATCTCGTCGCCATTTCCTTCTTTGGGTGTATCCACCATGTATATATCGTATGACGAGGTCGCTGTCCAGTGCCCTGTGGCCAGTGGTTCCTCTACATCTCCCGCATCTTCGTCCATACCGTTGATGTCTTCGGAGTCGAAGTCGAGCATGTCGGTTAAGTCATCGACAGTGGCTACTAAGTGGGTGGTGGGTGGGCCGCGAATTTCTTCGCCGTCCGCATCCCAATCTTGCCGGACATAATTCGGCCAAGATCCTACTGACAAGGAGAGAGACCTTAATGAGTTCAGTATGTCTCCAAAGGGCGAGTGCTGAAAAATATCCGCGGAAGTGAACTCCATGATCGGCGCCCAATCGGATTCAATAGGAGCGGGCACGGGCGGTTCGGAGTCCGTGGCCGGAGAGGGATCCGGCAGTTTATCAACACAGCTCTCGTGCAAGGTAAGGTCGATGTTTGGCTCGTTCACCGCTGAGGGTAAGGCCTCCATGGTGGGGTCCATCCACCCGTCCATGGATGGTGCAACTGGCTCCGAATTAAGGGTCGAAGCGGCTGCCTGTGCGATCTCTTGAACACTGTCCGATGGAAGAGCTAAATCGTACTCATCGTGACCGTGTGACGCACAAGGCAGAGGCTCGAATCCGTCGAAGATCAAGTCTCCACGGATATCGGCCGTGTAGTTTAAGCTTCCAAACCTGACCTGGTGGCTAGGGGCGTAACTTTCAATCTGCTCCAGATGGCCAATCGAATTGGCCCGCAGTGCGAAGCCGCCGAATACGAAGATCTGTCTGGGGAAAAAAGTCTCACCCTGGACTGCATCGCTATCGACGATAGTAGGAGCCATCAAGCATAACGGCGACGACACAGAGGAACTCTCAATGAAAGTACCAATGTCGGTGTCAAAACCGGCGGATCTCGGGTAGGGGGTCCCGAACTGTGCGTCTAAGGCAGATGGTAACAGGAGGCAGGGGACATGATGTTTTACCCAGGTTCGGGCCACTTGATGGAGGTAAAACCCTACGTCTTGCTTGATTAATGTTGATGATATGGGTAGTACAAGAGTAGATCTACCACGAGATCAGAGAGGCTAAACCCTAGAAGCTAGCCTATGGTATGATTGTTGATGTGTATGTTGTCCTACGGACTAAAACCCTCCGGTTTATATAGACACCGGAGGGGGCTAGGGTTACACAAGGTCGGTTACAAAGGAGGAGATATACATATCCGTATTGCCTAGCTTGCCTTCCACGCCAAGTAGAGTCCCATCCGGACACGAGACGAAGTCTTCAATCTTGTATCTTCATAGTCCAACAGTCCGGCCAAAGGATATAGTCCGGCTGTCCGGAGACCCCTTAATCCAGGACTCCCTCAAATGCCATCCGACATAATTATCCATCATGGGTCCATTGCCTACGAGCTTTTCACATATTGATCTTTGCTTAGTTACTTCTCTGTTTCCACTCTTACGATTGCTACAAAATTTCTACTATTACTTTTTCCACCGTCACCGTTACTTCATACTACTTTGCTACTAAATACTTTGCTACATATATCAAGTCTTTCAGGTGTGGTTCAATTGACAACTAAGCTGCTAATACTCAAGAATATTCTTTGGCTCCCCTTGTGTCGCGGCAACGTCAGCACCCGCCGGCGGCTTCTTGAAGCCATCACCAAGGTCGAGCTCTGTGTGGCGGCAAGTGATGTTGCTCAGGATCATGAAGAGGGCGTCGTGAGCGAGCCTGCGTGACTCGGTCGTGAAGCGCTCGGCCCTCCCCTCCTCATGCACCTTCAACTTGTCAACTATCTCGTCGAAGAAGATCCCTAGCTTGACACTCGGGACCTCCTACACGCTGGCTGAGTAGACTGGGCCGTTGATGCCCATCGCCGCAGCTTGGGCGCCAAGACGCTCTGCGACGTCAACCAGGCTCTTGATCCAGAGGTTGTTCATATTGACCCGGTTCGTCAGCCTGTCCTCTGCATCTTGCCGAAGGCGCTTGGCGATCTCCAAATCCTTGGACTGCAGCTACTGCCGGGATTCGAGGGACTCCATTGCCTGCTCCAGCGAGCCGATCCTTGCCTTCATGTCAGAGATATTGCTGTTGGCGGCCTCGAGGTTTTGGGTCTTGGAGGAGAGGTGCGACTGCATGTTAGCCAAGTGAAGCTCTGCTGGCCGTACCTCTTCTTTGAGTGCCTCCACCTCCTTGGCACTCCCGGCAAGGTCTTCATTCAGTTTGGCCACCTGCCGATCAAGCTCGGCCTTGGCGGAAGATGCAGCATCCAGATTTTCTACAAGCTTCTTCAGTTGGGCGGCATGATCAGTAGCGAGGGTATCTAGAGCAGCCCCATGCTCGTCCTTCAATACCTTGGTGCGTTGCTGCACCAAGGTCTCCAAGATTTCATCCTTGGCACACAGGGCAGCTTTAAGATTTTCCTCTCGAAGGGAGATCTCTCGCTCCCTAGCATCCAAAGATGCTTTGTGGTCTGCCAGGCGCCCCTCCCGAGCCATGATATCCTCCTTCGTTGTCCGAAGGGTCTCTTGCTACCTCATGAGTGCCTTCAACTGCTTGCCATGCCATTCACATAGCTCTCGGAAGTTGTCCTTCAGCCTCTGGTACACTATGCCGGCAGATTCACGCCGTTCCTTGAGCTCCTGCCACTTCTTGCGGTGCCGGGCCTGCATCTCCTTCACACCAGCCGCCATGGACTCCATGAAGGATAAATCCGCGGTGATGGCAGCTGAGTCATTGGCTTCCACGCCTCCCAGATGTAACGGGGCCAGAAGGCACTAAAGCTCTACATCAAGTTCTGCATCTGTCAAGGACGGGCCGGGGGCTCCGATGTCAGGCAGCAATGGCCCCATGACCAGTGTGTTGGAAGAAAACGACGGGGCATTAGCAGCAGAAGGAAGTGGACCCATAGTTTGAAGAGGAATCTTTGCCTCGATGACCACCTCCTCCGCTAAGGTGCTGTCCAGGGGATGCTCCACCACCGCCAAGGAACCTTGTGCTCCCCCGGCAGCCAGATCCTGCCCCTCAGTAGCCGCGACCTTCATGGCTTCATCTGCTGTAGACCTCCCTATGTCCGCCACCACCTCCAACAAGTCTGGTTCTTCGGCTTGGGGGCTGCAGATGGAAAAAGGCCAGTGAACAAATGAAGGAATGGAAGTCTCGATGCAAATAAGAAAGGGAAGAAGGGTTAAGCTAGATACCTGGAGAAGTCTGACGGGCAGGGGTCTCTGTTTCCCCGACAACAGTCGTTGCCGTGTCACGAACCTTTCCCTCTGCCAGGGAAGACCTAGCAGCCTTCTATGCTATCTCTGCCACAGAGGATTCCACGATGACATCTTTGGCTTGAGCGGCGAGGGACGCGCGCTCCTCCGGAGGGGGCTCGTCCTGCGTTACCTCACCCCCTCCTCCGTGTGAAGGGGCAGAAAGACTGTCTCCATCACTCCCGGCGGGCGGGTTCAAGCCTTCGCTCCCATGCCGGGGGCTGGGCTGGGGGCTCGACACGGGGTCTTCTGCCTCCTTCCCTGCCAAAGCCGAGCCCTCGATGCCCTCCAGCGACCCGAGGCGCCGGAGCTTCCTTCGGGATTGATGGATGAGGGTCTCCGTCTCCTCTTCTATTTCCCTGCTGACGACAACAAGAACAAGAGGTCAGTCACCAAAAGCATTCAAGTCCGCCTAGGAAGATGTTTATCGCAAAGATAAATCCTCCTTACTCTTCCGCAATGAGCATGGAGTTCAAATTGAACTCCGTGGGAGGAGGAAACTCTCGCCTTCTCTTCAAAGATGGAACGGTAGAGCTTCCCGGTAGCTTTGGCACCTACCATGGCACCAAGGGCTCCGGGGGAGATGAGCTCTGTGAGGAGTTCGAGCCAGAACGCTGGACTCCGCCTCCATGACCACCGGCCGTTTGGCAGAAGGTGCCTTAGCTTGAGCGAGGCGAGGGGATTGGCGACATGCCACCTCGGCCTTGGAATACTTGGTGGAGATCTTCTTCACCTTCTTGGTGGGAGGAGCCAGGTTGGAGGACGCCGCTCCTCGGCCGGCGGCACGCCTGCGGGTGCATTGGCCTGAATCCGATGCGGGGGCTTGCGGCCCTGCCGCAAGCCATTCCTCTTCAGGGGCCACTGTCGCGCCCTTCTCCCGCTGACCCCCCTCTCCTTCCTAGAGCTCCATTGTTGCCGTGGCTAGAGCGTCTAGCCCGACAAAGTTATCCCCGGCAAGCTCTCCCCCGGCAGCATCCTCCGTAGCTTGTGTCTCGCTGCCGCCCTAAGAAGAGCTCCGTTCCCAGCCTTCCCTTTGCCTTTTCCGGCCTTTGCAGCCTTGTCCATCTCTGCGTGGCGGGCATCTTTGTCCTTCGCGACCCTCTTAAGGATGTACGCTACCTCTGCAGCAGAGGTGTGTTTATACATCTCCCCTTCATCCATGGTGGCCTTCTCCACCAAGGTGCTCGACCACTAGAGCTCTTCATCAAGGGAAGGGATTTGCCAAGCGCCCGACACTCCCTCAGCGTTACACTCCGGCATCCACTTCAGTATCTGGTCATGGGCAGAGTTGATGTTCAGAAGGATGATGGTTGCCAGGAGCTTGAACATCTCGAAGCGACCAAATAGCTGGTCGCACAACCAAGCATGGCCATAAACCGACAAGTTATTGGCCAACCCGGACAACAGTCTCATCCTATCCACATCATCTCCGGATAGCCATGCAGGCCTGTCTCTCTCCTGCAACGGTGAGATGCGGTGGAGGAGGAAATCTGCCCCCACGTGCTTGATGGTTAACCCGACAGCCGCCAGACGGATGATCCTATTAATTGCCGGGCGTAACCTGTCTTCAGAAAGGCCCTTGGCGCTCCAATCCTTCCCGCGCTCGACGCACTCTTGTCGCGCTTCACAAAACTCGGGGGCTTCTTTGTCCTGAATCTAGCACCAGTCCCCTCTCCATTCATCCCATCTCTCGCGTTGGTACCCAGGGAGGTAATCCTTCTTCGACCGAGGAATCCAACTGATGATCCCAGAACGGTCAACTTTGATCTCCACCCGCAGGACGAAGTAATGCCAGAATAAATCTACATTGGGCTCCACCCCAACGAAATTCTCGTACAAATGCGCGAAGATGGCCATGGTCGCCATTGCATTCAGTGTGAAGTCAAGGAGGTGAAATCCATAGATGTTCATGATTGCCTCACAGAACTCAGAAAAGGGGGCCAAAGACCACAGATGAAATAGGTGGCGAAGAACCGATAAGAATTGGGGGGATTCACCTCGCCCGCTTCGAAGACCACAGGCACCCCGTGCCCTTTCTTGATGGGCCACCCCCACAAGTATCCGTACTTCGCCTGAAGGATGGGGCCGCTCAAGGTGGACGGAACGAAGACAACGTCCATGCTCCGCTTCTTGTTCAGCTCCGCCGACCTTTTGCTCCCCTTGGCGGCGGGCTCCTTCGCCGCGGTCGTCAACTTCTTTTTATCCGCGGGCCTCTTCCCCATTGCTGCATCAACGTGAGAAGGATTCGTTGGGGGGATGGCAGCGGAAGGAGAAGTGAGATGGGGAACTACCATTTGGCTTGCAGAGGAAGAAGGTGGAGGAGCGGGGCGAGAGACGGATGAATCGTGCCGCTCCAGTTTTTCCTTCTCTGAAGAGGAGGGAAAGTGGGGACAGAGGCGCGACGCTTTAGAAAGTTACCGTTCACCGTAACTGCAACCACCCCACGACACACAGTAATTGCGCAAGGTGAACGTTCGATTGACTAGTCATCATGGCAAACCGTCACAACCCTCTCCCGCTATGTGTCCGCGCACTGTTTGGGGCCTAACCCAACGTGCCACGCAACACGTATGGCTTAGGCCCGGGGGCTTATGATGGGAAAATTATATGGGCGCAGACATTTTCCCCTGACTCATGCACAGACAAGCCAAGGACAGAATAGAGATAGGAGAACCAAGAGATTTGGAGAGCCAACATGTAGCTCAGATGGACCAAAGTTGAGCCTAAGAAGCAAGGTATCGGCAAGAGAAGGGGCTCCCTTGTCGGGCAGACGAGCCCGGCAAGGGGCGAGGCCACCACCAAAAGCAAGCAACCGAGGCTCCCCCGCAGGGCCTGCCGGGGTCTGCAGGGGCAGAACCGCCCCACCAACCACTCAAACACGACTCACATCATCAATCAGTGTGGTGTTGAGCCGTAAGATGATTAAGTGGTAGCCATTCGCCACATGGCAGCCATTTCCTACAAAGAAGCCTATAGATGACACCCGTCCTGCAACGTGTCAAGAGAGCATATGCGGAGCTGGCAAGATAGCCCGACAAGCCTTGCCGAGCACCCAGTGATGTGACACTAAGCAGTGCATTTAATGCACCCTGTCAGCCCGTAGAGTTAGGTATGATAGCATTGTTTGCTATCATATTAGTGGATAATGACCACTTTTCCACTATGGTGACCCCTTAATCTATAAAAGGAGGCCCATGGCACTCGTAGGAGGGGTTAGAAGGTTGAAAATTTGACAATCCCAAGCCACCACATACACGTACTCGCCTCAGGCAAACCTTGCCGGGCAAGTGTACTACGCACCTCCACACCCATTCTTCCATCAATCCACTAAAGCAGGAGTAGGGTCTTACGCCTCGCGGCGGCCCGAACCTGGGTAAATCTATTGTGTGCTCTCTGCGGTGCGGCTGTACACTGGTCTGCTCTTTGTGCAACGCGTCGTCCCCCTGTCGAACCAACAAGGGGACACCCGATCCCATAGGTGGCCGCGGAAATCCCACGACACTTAGATGCTTGGTTGTCCTTGAATATTACCTTGGGGTGCCTTGGGCATACCCAAGCTTAGGCTCTTTCCACTCCTTATTCCTTATTCCATAGTCCATTAATCTTTACCCAAGACTTGAAAACTTCACAACACAAAACTCAACAGAAAACACATGAGATCGTTAGTATAAGAAAATAAATCACCACTTTTTGGTACTGTTGTGAACTCATTCTTTATTTATATTGGTGTAATATCTACTATATTCCAACTTCTCCATGGTTTGTACCCCCTGATACTACCCATAGATTCATCAAAATAAGCAAACAACACATAGAAAACATAATCTATCAAAACAGAACGGTCTGTAGAAATCTAAAAACTTCGAACACTTATGTAACTCCAAAAATTATGAAAATTTAGTACAACCTGAGAAAATTGTATATCAATATTTTTTTAAAAATTCAGATCAAAAGCACTCTTTTGTGATTTTTTAAAATTGTTTACTGGCACAAAAGTTTCTGTTTTTAGCAAGATCAAATCAACTATCGCTGTAAGCCATCCCAAAGGTCTTACTTGGCTCAAAAATTAATTGAAACACCAAAACACAATTACTACAGAGGTAATAATGTGTATTTGTTGAAAAACAAAACCAAAAATTAAAAGAATAAAAATAAAATTGGGTTGCCTCCCAACAAGCGTTATTGTTTAACGCCCCTAGCTAGGCATAAAACATATATCTAGGTCTCATAATAGATTCATATGGCAACTTAATTTTCTTTCTTGGAAAGTGTTCTAGGCCCTTCCTTAAAGGACATTGAAATCTAATGTTTCCTTTTTTCATATCAATAATTGCACCAATTGTTCTAAGAAAAGGTCTACCAAGAATAATAGGACATGTAGGGTTGCAATCTATATCATGCAAAAAAAAAATCTACGGGCACATAATTCCTATTTGCAACAATAAGAACATCATTAATCCTTCCCATAGGTTTTTTAATAGTGGAATCCACAAGATGCAAATTTAAAGAACAATCATCAAATTCACGGAAAACTAGCACATCACATAAAGTTTTCGAATTGTGGAAACACTAGCACCCAAGTCACACAAGGCATGCACTCATAATCCTTAATTCTAATCTTAATTGTAGGTTCCTCTCATCATAATAGGGATAGAAACTTCCAACTCAAGTTTTTCTTCAAAAGATTTCATCATAGCATCAGCAATCTGTTTAGTGAAAGCTTTATTTTGATTATAAGCATGAGGAGAATTCAACATGGATTGCAACAAGGAAATATAATATATCAAAGAACAATTGTCATAATTAAAATCCTTGCAATCCAAAAGAGTGCTTCATCTCTACTTTAAGTTTTGACCTCTCCAATCCCACTTTTATCAATTTTTGCATTAAAATCTATAAACTCTGAATCATTGGGATGCCTTTTAGCTAAAGTTGACTCATCTCTAGTCCCATATTTATCAAGATCTATATTAGAAACAAAGATTCAATAGCAGTCACATCAATCACTTTAAGATCTTCATCATTATTTTCACATGACTCCAGTTTAGCGGCCATCTTATTTACCAAAGTAATTAGTTTATCAGAAATTTGGCCTACTAAATTTTCAAGATTAGAAAATTGAGATTTTAGACCACAAAATTCCTTAGAAACATCATCGAGCTCTTTATTAATATACTCCATCATAGTTTTTTCCTCCTTAAGTTCATTTCTAAAGAAACTATTATGCTCAAATTGTAGGGACATGAAACTTTTAGAATTATTTCCAATCTCTTCGAACTTCCTTGTAACACTCTCGATGCGACTATAGCTCCACGTGTCGAGGCACGACTTCGAGACATAATCGCATTGAAAGGCATAAGTCGCAAGTTAGCAATCTTCACAACATCCATGTAATATAATAAAAGGGGAGATACATAGTGGCTTACACTCGCCACGTCAATTCAAGTACATAAATAACATTACATCATTCAAACACTCATGGCCCGACTACGGTGCCAAAATAAAAGACAACCCAACATGCGACCACGGTCCCGATCACCCCAACTGGGCACCACTACTGATCATCAGGAAAGACACATAGTATCGATTGAGAGTCCTCGTCGAACTCCCACTTGAGCTCAAGCGCGTCACCTGGAGCGGAATCATCAGGCCCTGCATCTGGTTTGGAAGTAATCTGTGAGCCACAGGGACTCAGCAATCTCGCACCCTCCGATCAGACTATTTAAGCTTATAGGTAAGGCAAGGTTAAAATATGTGGAGCTGCAGCAAGCGACTAGCATATATGGTGGCTATCCTGTTCGCAAAGAGAGCGAGAAGAGGAGGCAAGCGCAGCGAGAAAACTAAGAGAAACCTGCGCAAGGATTACTCCAACACCATGTTCACTTCCCCGACTCCGCCTAGAAGAGACCATCACGAGTAACTCACACTGTTGATTCATTTTAGTTAGTTAAGTATAAGTTATTACAACTGGACATTAACAAAATCCCATCTGCCCATAACCACGCATGCTTTCGAAAGTTCAAATCCCTGCAGGAGTCCCAACTTACCTCATGAAAAGCTTCTCACGGTCAACGAAGGAATAGACCTCCTCCCGAGACATTCCGATCAGAGTCGGTACCTCGGTTCTTCAAGACACTTCGACAGGTAAAACAAGACCAGCAACACCGCCCGAATGTGCGACAAATCCCAATAGGAGCTGCACATATCTCGTTCTCAGGGCACACTCAGATGAGCAAGACGTCGGGTAGGCCAGCCCAGAGTTGCCCCTGGTGCCCCGGACATCGCTCGAGGTGGACAACACTCAGAGGAGCACTGGCCCGGGGGGGTTAAAATAAGATGACCCTCGGGCTCCGGAAACCCAAGGGAAAAGAGGCTAGGTGGCAAATGGTAAAACCAAGGTTGGGCATTGCTGGAAAGCTTTAATCAAGCGAACTATCAAGGGGTTCCCATTATAACCCAACCGCGTAAGGAACGCAAAATCCGGGAACATAACACCGATATGACGGAAACTAGGGTGGCAAGAGTGGAACAAAACACTAGGCGAGAGGCCGAGCCTTCCACCCTTTACCAAGTATATAGATGCATTAAGATAGCAAGATAATATAATGATATCCCAACAACTATATAGAAGATGTTCCAACAAGGAACGGCCTCCGATCTTCACCTGCAACTAGCAACGCTATAAGAGGGGCTGAGCAAAGCGGTAACATAGCCAATCAACGGTTTGCTAGGACATGGTGGGTTAGAGGTTTGACATGGCAATTTGGGAGGCTTGAAAGCAAGTGGTAGGCATCGTAGCATTGTCATAGCAAAAGAGCGAGCAATCTAGCATAGCAAAGATAGTAGTGATTTCGAGGGTATGATCATCTTGCCTGCAAAGTTGTCAGAGTTGACTGGATCCTCGAAAGCAAACTCAACGGGCTCCTCGTTAGCGAACTCGTCTCCCGGCTCTACCCAAACAAGACAAACAAGCAAACGGAACACAATCAACCACGTGCAAAGCTCAAACAATATGATGCAAGGATGGTATGCTATGCGGGATGCGATGCGGGATGCATATGCAAGATTTGACAAGGAAAGCATGACCTGGCCTCAACATGGAAATCCAAGTGTGCCACTGGAAAGATGAGATGAAATTTCCTGAAAACGATATAAAGAACGCCAGAATCGGAGTTACGGTTTGGAAATGGCAAGCGATTCAAATATGACCACGTTCTGCGATTTACAGCAAGTAGCCATCTAAATGCAATGAGATGAACAAGCTACAACACCCAAACATGGCACCAAAATACATGGAAGGGATGCATTCAAGATGCTTAACAAAGTTACACTGAGCTACGGCAATTCATCCATGAACAGGTTCAAACAAGCATGGCAAAAATGCATTTGGTAAACAAACAGATCTCAGACTTAGTGAAATTAACACTTGTCTGAATTTCAGATCAGATAGCACTCTTTAGAGCAACAAAACTACATGCTACAGGACCTGAACATGGAAAAGTAAAGCATGGCATGGAGCTACTCAAAGAGATTAACAAAAGTCCCTTAGTGACCTTGAGCCAAAAGGGATCAGAAAATACATTTGCAAGCATGTGAACATGGCAAAAACATAATCAGTTCTCAGACTTAGTGAAAACTGGAGCATGCTGAAACAGATATCAAGTAGGTATGTTTACGAGCTCGATGCACTCACTACAGAGCAAGTCATGACAAGCTAAGCATACACCCATCAAGAATACACAAAATACAAGCTAGACATGGCAAGAACAATACCATAGCATGCACGGATCAACTACAACATCATCGGCAAAATCGCTAACAAGTAGACAATCTGCCCAGATTCACGAAATGACAAAAGTAGAGCTCGATTGACTCAAGCTAGGGTGCTCCACAATTGAAACAAAGACATGGATGGATAGAGCACTACAAGATTAACAAAACATCCTTACTGATCATCCTCAAAAAAGGCACGGATCACTAGGAAACAACATGAACATTTGGCAATATGAGATAAACAGATCAAGGACTTGGTGGAAATGCTTAGTCCTTGAAATCAGCATTAACGAATGCTCCACTTCGCAAGCTTGTGCTAGTCACCACACACATCACAAAAATACATGGGTTGCACCTCTGGATAGATGGCAAAACATATAACAAAACACATGTAGAGCTCATGGACATATCATGCACACAATAATCATGGCAAAAAATGACAAATATCTAAATGGAGCAGCAGATCTGACAATTATCTCAAATAGCATTCTTCTAACAGCATTTCGGGCATCAAGATGAACTCAAATGAAAATGAGCAATGGAATGAAATGATGTCTTCTCTGAGACGAACATTTTGATATGCTATATGCCAAAACGGAGTTACGGATGCAAAGTTACGATGCGATGAACAGGAGCATATGAACTAGGGTTTCGGGCAAAAAGTCAACCCTCGAGATTTAGATCTCAGATCTGGCACGTTCTTCGATGTTCGCCGGAGTCGACGGGGAAGCAGACCGCGGCCGGAGGAGGAAGGGGTGGCCGGATCCCGTGCGGTGGCGGGCGCGGACGCGCGGCGGAGCTCCGCGTCGCGCGGTGCAGTGGCCTGCCGGCGCCGGGTGCGGCGACGAGGCGGAGCGGCGGCGGGCTCGGCGCGCTGGGCGACGGTCCGATGCGGGTGGCGCTGGTCGGTGAGGGCGGCGTCCTATTTTTCCCGAAGGCCCTATTCTATTAATTTTTTTTTTTACGGAGAAGCGGTGAGGGCGGCGTCGCGCGGAGGCGGCGCGGAGGAAGGCGGGCGCCGGTGAAGAGCAGGGGCGGGGAACGGGCCGCGCGGGGGGCCCCGAGCGGGCCGGGCGGGCGCGCGCGGGTGGCGGCGCGACTGTGGGCGCGGCGGCTCGGCCACTCAGGTGCCGGCATGTGGCGGTGCGGGGAGGACGGACATGTCCGGTGCGAGTTTGTCCGGCGGCGGCGGAGAATGATCTAGGGTTTCGGAGAGGGGATCCGGAATTTAGAGGAGGGGGCCTTTATATAGGCATAGAGGGAGCTAGGAGAGTCCAAATGAGGTGCGGTTTTCGGCCACGCGATCGTGATCGAACGCTCTAGATGATGGAGAGGGTTTTGGGTGCCAACTTGGAGGGGTGTTGGGCTGCAACACACACGAGGCCTTTTCGGTCCCTCGGTTAACCGTTGGAGCATCAAACGAAGTCCAAATGTACGAAACTTGACAGGCGGTCTACCGGTAGTAAACCAAGGCCGCTTGGCAAGTCTCGGTCCAATCCGAAATGTTTAATCCCCACACAAAAGAAAGGTAGAAATGACCACCGGAGGAGAACGAAGCGCCGGAATGCAAAACGGACAACGGGGAAAATGCTCGAATGCAAGAGATGAACACGTATGCAAATGCAATGCACATGATGACATGATATGAGATGCATGAAACGACAACAACACACGGAGACAAAGACCCGAACCTGAGAAAATAAAATAACTTAAGCCGGAAACGGCAAGAGTTGGAGTACAAATTGGGAAAGTCATATCCGGGGTGTTACAACACTCCACCACTACGAAAGGATCTCGTCCCGAGATCTAGGACTGAAAGAACGCCGGGTACTCAGAACGGAGGTGATCCTCGCGTTCCCAGGTAGCTTCACGGTCGGAATGGTGTGACCACTTGACTTTGAGGAATTTGATTGACTTGTTGCGAGTCTTGCGTTCAGTCTCTTCAAGAATAGCAACGGGGTGCTCACGATATGAGAGATCTTCTTGGAGCTCAATGTCCTCGAAGTTGACGGTGCGGTCAGGAGTCTTGAAGCACTTTCGGAGCTGAGAGACATGGAACACGTCATGCAACATTTGCAAAGTTTGAAGGAAGCTCGAGTTGATAGGCGAGATCGCCTCTCTTGCTGACAATCTTGAAAGGTCCCACGTATCTAGGGGCAAGCTTCCCTTTGATACCGAAGCGACGAGTACCTTTCATAGGAGAGACGCGGAGGTAAACATGATCTCCGATCTCGAAAGCCAAATCACGGTGCTTACTATCATAGTAGCTCTTCTGGCGGGATTGGGCTGCTTTGAGGTTATCTCGAATGACTTTGCACATTTCCTCTGCCTCTGTGATTAAGTCATTTCCGAGAAGCTGACGTTCACCGGTTTCAGACCAGTTGAGAGGGGTACGGCACTTCCTGCCATACAGAATTTCAAATGGGGCCTTGCCCGAACTTGCTTGAAAACTGTTGTTGTAGGAGAATTCAGCATAAGGAAGACAATCCTCCCACTTCATGCCGAAGGAGATCACACAAGCCCTGAGCATATCTTCAAGAATCTGGTTGACACGCTCGACTTGACCGCTAGTTTGAGGATGGAAAGTTGTGCTGAAGCGGATGTTGGTGCCCATGGCCTTCTGAAAAGAATCCCAAAACTTGGATGTAAAGATGCTGCCACGGTCTGAAGAGATCACTTGTGGAATACCGTGCAGAGAGACAATTCGAGAGGTATAGAGTTTCGCCAATTGAGCTGCAGTGATCGACTCTTTGATAGGCAGAAAGTGAGCCACTTTGGTGAGTTTGTCGATGACAACGAATATAGCATCATTGCCACGCTAGGACTTTGGAAACCCAGTCACGAAGTCCATTTCAATGTGGTCAAACTTCCATTCTGGAATGGCAAGAGGTTGGAGGAGACCAGCTGGCTTTGGTGTTCTGCCTTCACTCTTCTGCAGACATCACATTCATTCACGAATTGAGCAATCTCGCGCTTCATTCGAGTCCACCAATAAGCCTGCTTGAGGTCCTGATACATCTTCGTGCTCCCAGGGTGGATGGAGAGGAGAGAATTGTGAGCCTCGTTCATGATCACTTTACGAGGTCACCTTTGGGTACAACAATACGATCCTCGAAGAAGAGAGTATCCTTGTCATCAAGGCGGTAGCACTTGTACTTGGGTTGACTCTTGGCAATCCCAATCTTCACCTTTTTCACCATAGCATCAAGAAGCTAGGCTTGGCGAATCTGGTCTTCCAAGGTAGGAGAGACTTGAAGGTTGGCGAGGAAACCTTGAGGAACAACTTGCAGATTAAGTTTGCGGAAAGCTTCACAAAGCTCGGGTTGATAAGGCTTGAGAATCAGACTGTTGCATAAGCCTTCCTGCTCAATGCGTCAGCAATCACATTGGCCTTGCCTGGAGTATACTCGATACTCGGATTATACTCTTGAATCATTTCGACCCATCGAGTCTGCCTAAGGTTGAGATTAGGCTGAGTGAAGATGTACTTGAGACTCTTGTGGTCAGTGAAGATGTCCACTTTTGTTCCCAATAAGAGATGTCTCCAAGTCAAAAGAGCATGCACAACTGCCGCCAACTCGAGGATCATGAGTGGGGTAGTTCTTCTCATTGGGCTTCAATTGGCGAGAGGTATAAGAAACAACTTTCTTCTCTTGCATCAATACTGCGCCAAGACCTTGGAGAGAGGCATCACAAAAGGCCTCGTACGGTTTGGATTCATCAGCGGAGTCAGAACTGGAGCAGTGATCAATTTCTCTTTCAAAGTGTTGAAAGCAATGTCACACTCCGAAGACCAAACGTACTTGACGTGCTTCTGAAGAAGATTTGAGAGAGGCTTCGCGATCTTAGAAAAGTTTCAACGAATCTTCGGCAATAGCTTGCGAGACCGAGGAAGCTACGGAGTTGCTTCATGTTCTGAGGAGGTTCCCAATTCACAATTGCAGACACCTTCTCAGGATTCACGGCAATGCCCTTGGCAGAGATGATATGACCAAGATAAAGAACCTCATCGAGCCAAAATTCGCACTTGGAGAACTTGGCGTAGAACTGTGTTCCCTGAGCTTATCGAACCAAACGCAAGTGCTTGGCATGATCTTCCTTGTTCTTAGAGAAAACCAGAATGTCGTCGAGATAGACCAAAACGAAGTCATTGGTGTAGGCGTTGAAGATGAAGTTCATCATGCAGAGAGAAGTCGGGAGGAGCGTTGACGAGGCCAAAAGACATGACAGTGTATTCATATGAACCAATAGCTTGTCCTGAAAGCCGTCTGGTATCTTGCTCACGGATTCGAATCTGATGATAACCCATACGGAGATCAAGCTTGGAGAATACTTGGGCACCTTGAGTTGTTCGAACAGCTCGTTGATGTTGGGAAGTGGGTATTTGTTCTTGATGGTCTTCTTGTTCAATGGACGGTAATCAACACAAAGTCGGTCTGTTCCATCCTTCTTCTTCACAAAAAGAACACCACAACCCCACGGAGAAGAACTAGGTCAGATGAGGCCCATTCTATCTTGAATATCGAGTTGCTTCTTCAGCTCCTTCAACTCTTCAGGTCTGAGCTTGTAAGGATGCTTGCACACTGGTTCCGTGCCGGGCTCAGGATCGATGACGAATTCAACTGGCCGGTGCGGAGGCAATCCTGGAAGCTCTTCTGGAAAGACGTCTTGATATTCGCAAATGACTGGAATTTGCGAGATAGCATCCAGTTCACCCTTCTCATTGAGAGAAAACAGACGGATAGTATCATCATGAGCGGCAAAGACAATTACATCCTCAGACGAATGAGTCAATTGAATCTGCCTGGCTGCACAATCAAGATGCGCCTTGTGCTTAGAAAGCCAATCCATTCCGAGAATAAGATCAATATCCGAGTCACCAAGAACCGTTGGAGAAGCCAGAAACTTGTAGTCACCCAAGGTGATAGTAACATCCGG
>NC_053025.1:446280759-446292669 GCF_003073215.2 Triticum urartu | reverse complement strand
TCGGTTTTCTCCCATCAAAGAATTCACCTTGCAAGCCAATACACATAATAGCCCAAATGACGGGGTTATGTCCAAGAATATGCATTTTCATCTTATGCTCCCAACTAGAAAAATTAGTACCATCAAAGTAAGGACCTCTATAGTGGTAATTTCCCTCGCTAGATGCCATATTCTCCTAGGTTGTGAAACCAAGTCTATGATCACCAAAGCTACGGAAATCAAGACAAATGGAGACCAAAGCTCTGGTACCACTTGTAGGAATGAAAGTATGTCTAGAGGGGGTGATTAGACTACTTGGCCAAATAAAAATCTAGCCTTTCCCAATTTTAAGTCTTGGAAGATTTTAGCAACTTAGCACAAGACAAGCAATCAACCTACACATGCAAGTATAATAGTATAGTAGCGGAATGTAAATCATTGAATATGAAGGTAAAGGGGAGGAGTTTAGAGGGAGCAAATGCAATGTTGACACAGAGATTTTTGGCATGGTTCTGCTACCTCTTGAGCACTGCATTGGATTTCCTTGAAGAGGAAAGGATGATGCAACAAAGTAGCATAAATATTTCCTCAGTTTTTGAGAAACAAGGTATCAATCCAGTAGGAGGTTGCGTGCGCGTCCCTAGTACCTGCACAAAACAAATAACTCCTCGCAACCAACGCGATAAGGGGTTGTCAATCCCTTCACGGTCACTTACGAGAGTGAGATCTGATAGATATGATAAGATAATATTTTTGGTATCTTTGTGTTAAAGATGCAAAGTAAAATAAAGGCAAAGTAAAAAAAGCAAAGGAAATAACTAAGTATTGGAAGATTAATATGATGAAGATAGACCCGGGGGCCATAGGTTTCACTAGTGGCTTCTCTCAAGAGCATAAGTATTTTACGGTGGGTGAACGAATTACTGTTGAGCAATTGACAGAATTGAGCATAGTTATGAGAATATCTAGGTATGATCATGTATATAGGCATCACGTCCGAGACAAGTAGACCGACTCCTGCCTGCATCTACAACTATTACTCCACTCATCAACCGCTATCCAGCATGCATCTAGAGTATTAAGTTCATGAAAACAGAGTAACGCCTTAAGCAAGATGACATGATGTAGAGGGATAAATTCATGCAATATGATAAAAAAACCATCTTGTTATCCTCAATGGAAACAATACAATACGTGCCTTACTGCCCCTACTGTCACTGGGAAAGGACACCGCAAGATTGAACCCAAAGCTAAGCACTTCCCCCATTGCAAGAAAGATCAATCTAGTAGGCTAAACCAAACTGATAATTCGAAGAGACTTGCAAAGATAACCAATCATACATAAAAGAATTCAAAGAAGATTCAAATATTGTTCATAGATAATCTTGATCATAAACCCACAATTCATCGGTCTCAACAAACACACCGCAAAAAGAAGATTACATCGAATAGATCTCCACAAGAGAGGGGGAGAACATTGTATTGAGATCCAAAAAGAGAGAAGAAGCCATCTAGCTGATAACCATGGACCCGAAGGTCTAAGGTAAACTACTCACACTTCATCGGAAAGGCTATGGTGTTGATGTAGAAGCCCTCCGTGATGGATGCCCCCTCCGGCGGAGCTCCGGAATAGGCCCCAAGACGGGATCTCATGGATACAGGAAGTTACGGCGGTGGAATTAGGGTTTTGGCTTCGTATCTGATCGTTTGGGGGTACGTAGGTATATATAGGAGGAAGGAGTACGTCGGTGGAGCAACAGGGGGCCCACGAGGGTGGAGGGCGCGCCTGGGGGGTAGGCGCGCCCCCTACCTCGTGGCCTCTCCTTTGTTCTTGACGTAGGGTCCAAGTCTCCTGGATCATGTTCGGTGAGAAAATCACGTTCCCGAAGGTTTCATTCCGTTTGGACTCCGTTTGATATTCCTTTTCTTCGAAACCCTAAAATAGGCACAAAAAACAGCAATTCTGGGCTGGGCCTCCGGTTAATAGGTTAGTCCCAAAAATAATATAAAAGTGGATAATAAAGCCCAATAATGTCCAAAATAGTAGATAATATAGCATGGAGCAATCAAAAATTATAGATACGTTGGAGACGTATCAAGCATCCCCAAGCTTAATTCCTCGTCCTCGAGTAGGTAAATGATAAAAACAAAAATTTTAATGTAATTCTTCTTAAATGTGGTATGAATATTCAGATCCGAAAGATTCAAGATAAAATTTTAATATTGACATAAAAATAATAAAACTTCAAGCATACTAACAAAGCAATTATGTCTTCTAAAAATAACCTGGCGAAAGAAAGTTATCCCTACAAAATCATATAGTCTGGCTATGCTTTATATTCACCACACAAAGTATTTAAATCATGCACAACCCTGATGACAAGCCAAGCAATTGTTTCATACTTTTGACATTCTCAAACTTTTTCAATCTTCATGCAATACATGAGTGTGAGCCATGGATATAGCACTATAGGTGGAATAAAATGGTGGTTGTGTGATACGTCTCCAACATATCTATAATTTTTGATTGTTCCATGCTATTATATTATCAACCTTGGATGTTTTATATCCATTTATATGCTATTTTATATGATTTTTGGGACTAACCTATTAACCTAGAGCCTAGTGCCAGTTTCTGTTTTTTCCTTGTTTTAGAATATCGCAGAAAAGGAAAATCAAACGGAGTCCAATTGATCTGAAACTTCACAAAACTTATTTTTGGATCAGAAGAAACCCAGAAGACTTGGAGTGCATGTAAGGGGATCAATGAGGAAGCCACGAGGAAGGGGGCGCGCCCACCCCCCCTGAACGCGCCCTCCACCCTCGTGGCCCCTCGTGGCTCCCCTGATGTACTTCTTCCTCCTATATATATATCCATATACCCTAAAACGATCGGGGAGCATAATAGATCGGGAGTTCCGCTGCCAGAAGCCTCCGTAGGCACCGAAAGCCAATCTAGACCCGTTCCGGCACCCTGCCGGAGGGGGAATCCCTCTCCGGTGGCCATCTTCATCATCCCGGTGCTCTCCATGACGAGGAGGGAGTAGTTCTCCCTCGGGGCTGAGGGTATGTACCAGTTGCTATGTGTTTGATCTCTCTCTCTCTCGTGTTCTTGAGGTGATACGATCTTGATGTATCACGAGCTTTGCTATTATATTTGGATCCTATGATGTTTCTTCCCCCCTCTACTCTCTTGTAATGGATTGAGTTTCCCCTTTGAAGTTATCTTATCGGATTGAGTCTTTAAAGATTTGAGAACACTTGATGTATGTCTTGCCGTGCGTATCTGTGGTGACAATGGGATATCACGTGATTCACTTGATGTATGTTTTGGTGATCAACTTGCGGGTTACACCCAGGAACCTATGCATAGGGGTTGGCACACGTTTTCGTCGCGATTCTCCGGTAGGAACTCTGGGGCACTCTTTGAAGTTCTATGTGTTGGTTGAATAGATGAATTTGAGATTGTGTGATGCATATCATATAATCATACCCACGGATACTTGAGGTGACATTGGAGTATCTAGGTGACATTAGGGTTTTGGTTGATTTGTGTCTTAAGGTGTTATTCTAGTATGAACTCTAGGGCTGTTTGTGACACTTATAGGAATAGCCCAACGGATTGATTGGAAAGAATAACTTTGAGGTGGTTTCATACCCTACCATAATCTCTTCGTTCGTTCTCCGCTATTAGTGACTTTGGAGTGACTGTTTGTTGCATGTTGAGGGATAGTTATGTGATCCAAGTATGTTATTATTGTTGAGGGAACTTGCACTAGCGAAAGTATGAATCCTAGGCCTTGTTTCAATGCATTGCAATACCGTTTGTGCTCACTTTTACCATTAGTTACCTTGCTGTTTTTATATTTTCGGATTACAAAAACCTTTATCTACCATCCATATACCACTTGTATCACCATCTCTTCACCGAACAAGTGCACCTATACAATTTACCATTGTATTGGGTGTGTTGGGGACACAAGAGACTCTTTGTTATTTGGTTGCAGGGTTGCTTGAGAGAGACCATCTTCATCCTACGCCTCCTATGGATTGATAAACCTTAGGTCATCCACTTGAGGGAAATTTGCTACTGTCCTACAAACCTTTGCACTTAGAGGCCCAACAACGTCTACAAGAAGAAGGTTGTGTAGTAGACATCATTATGGAGAAGACAAAAAGGGAGAAGATAGTCTCACATCAACTAGGCGTATCAACAGGCTATGGAGATGCCCATCAATAATATCAATGTGAGTGCGTAGGGATGCCAATGCAACGGATGCACTAGAGCTAAAGTATATGAAAGCTCAACAAAGAAACTAAGTGGGTGTGCATCCAACTTGCTTGCTCATGAAGACCTAGGGCATTTTGAGGAAGCCCATCATTGGAATATACAAGCTCAAGTTCTATAATGAAAAATCCCACTAGTTATATGAAGTGACGAATGAGAGACTCTCTATCATGAATATCATGGTGCTACTTTGAAGCACAAGTGTGGTAAAAGGATAGTAGCATTGTCCCTTCTCTCTTTTCTCTCATTTTTTTTTTTTGGGCCTTTTCTATTTTTTTTATTGTTTTGTCTGGAGTCCTCATCCGACCTTGTGGGGGAATCATAGTCTCCAATCATCCTTTCCTCACTTGGGACAATGCTCCTAATAATGATGATATCACACTTTTATTTTCTTACAACTCAACAATTACAACTCGATACTTAGAACAAAATATGACTCTATATGAATGCTCCGGCGGTGCACCGAGATATGCAATGACTCATCGACATGTATGAAAGAATTATGAATGTGGCTTGCACAAATACAATGTCAACTCAATGATCATGCTAAGCAATATGACAATGAATGGAGTGTTTCATAATAAACGGAACGGTGGAAAGTTGCATGGCAATATACTTCGGAATTGGCTATGGAAATGCCATAATTAGGTAGGCATGGTGGCTGTTTTGAGGAAGGGTATATGGTGGGTGTATGATACGACGAAAGGTGCACGGTATAGAGAGGCTAGAAATGGTGGAAGGAAGAAAAGTGCGTATAATCCATGGACTCAAACATTAAGTCATAAAGACTCATATTAATGCAAAATCTAAGGTTATCAAAGAAGTATTACGCGCATGCTCTAGGGGGGATAGATTGGTAGGAAAAGACCATCGGTTCGTCCCCGACCCACTCATAAGGAAGACAAACAATAAATAAATAATGGCTCCGACTTCATCACATAATGGTTCACCCATACGTGCATGCTACGGGAATCACAAACTTAACACAAGTATTTCTCAAATTCACAACTACTCACTAGCAACAACTTTAATATCACATCTTCATATCTCAAAAACAATTATCAAGCATCAAACTTCCTCATAGCATTCAACACACTCATAAGAAAGTTTTTACTATTCTTGAATACCAAGCATATTAGGATTATTTAAGAAAATTACCATGCTATTTAAGACTCTCAAAATAATCTAAGTGAGCATGAGAGATCAATAGTTTCTATAAAACAAATCCACCACCGTGCTCTAAAAGATATAAGTGAAGTACTAGAAGCAAACTAATATAACCTCAAAAGATATAAGTGAAGCACATAGAGTATTCTAACAAATTCCAAATCATGTATGGGATCTCTCAGGGTGTACAGCAAGGATTCCTTGTGGTAAATTAACAAATAAAGACTAAAAGTTTTACAAGACGCTCCAAGCAAAACACATCGCATGTGGTGAATAAAAATACGGCTACAAGTAAAGTTACCGATAGAAGTAGACGAAAGAGGGGATGCCTTACGGGGCATCCCCAAGCTTTGGATTTTAGGTGTCATTAGATTATCTTGGGGGTGACATGGGAATCCCCAAGCTTAGGCTCTTACCACTCCTTGTTCCATAATCCATCAAATCTTTACCCAAAACTTGAAAACTTCACAACACAAAACTTAAAGTAGAAAATCTCGTGAGCTCCGTTAGCGAAAGAAAACAAAAGACCACTTCAATGTACTATAATGAACTCATTATTTATTTATATTTGTGTTAAACCTACTGTATTCCAACTTCCCTATAGTTTATAAATTATTTAACTAGCCACAGATTCATCAAAATAAGCAAACAACACAAGAAAAACAGAATCTGTCCAAAACAGAACAGTCTGTAGTAATCTGTAGCTAGCGCAAGATCTGGAATCCCAAAAATTCTAAAATAAATTGTTGGACGTGAGGAATTTATCTATTAATCATCTGCAAAAATAATTAATTAAATAACACTTTCCAAATAAAAATGGCAGCAGTTCTCGTGAGCGCTAAAGTTTCTTTTTTTTATAGCAAGATTAACAAGACTTTCCCCAAGTCTTCCCAACGGTTCTACTTGGCACAAACACAAAAAACACAACCAAAAAGAGGCTAGAAAATTATTTATTACTAAACAGGACAAAAAGCAAGGAATAAAAATAAAATTGGGTTGCCTCCCAACAAGCGCTATCGTTTAACGCCCCTAGCTAGGCATAAAAAGCAAGGATAGATCTAGGTATTGCCATCTTTGGTTGGTAATTCTTCAATGAGGCATCTACCATCCTTAGGAATTTCTTTCTTTTTATTGATTATCAAACTTTTAGGCACAAGATCGAAAAATTCATTTGTAACAAATGGTTCCTTAATGATAGCAAAAAGATTGGGATGAATACTTATAGATTTGAGATCCGCAGTTTCCTTACTAGAGGATTCACCCTTATTTTTAGGAACATACATAAGCTTGGCAATTTTAGTGGAGGACTTGGAGTATTCTTTACGGAAGAAGTGGTTCCCAAGTTGGTAATGATACCTCAAGTTTATCGATTCTAGTGGAATCTGTTGGGGAACGTAGTAATTTCAAAAAAATTCCTATGCACACGCAAGGATCATGGTGATGCATAGCAACGAGAGGGGAGAGTGTTGTCTACATACCCTTGTAGACCGTTCGCGGAAGCGTTATATCAACGCGGTTGATGTAGTCGTACGTCTTCACGATCCGACCGATCCAAGTACCGAAAGCACGGCACCTCCGAGTTCTGCACACGTTCGGCTCGGTGACGTCCTCGCCTTCTCGATCCAGCAAGAGGGGCGAAGTAGTAGATGAGTTCCGGCAGCACGACGGCGTGGTGACGGTGTTGGTGAAGAACAATCTCCGCAGGGCTTCGCCTAAGCACTACGAAAACTATGACGGAGGATAAACTAGAGGGGACGGGGTTGCCGGCACACGGCTTGGTGTTTCTTGATGTGTCTTGGGTGCTAGCCCTACCCCTCTATTTATATGTTGAGCCTTGGGGTCGAAACTTGGAGTAAAAGCCTCCACAAAGTCGGTTTCACCCGAAAGGCAAGAGTCCTTCTCGGACTCCAGGGCCAGACGCCAGGGTTCCCGGTGTCTGGACCCAGACGCCAGGGACCCTGGCGTCTGGCCCCTGGACTCCGCAAAACTTCCTTTTGCGCTTTCCAAAAACCTTGTGGGCTTTCCCCTTTGGCCCAAATAAAGTGTTCTCGTACCCAAACATTTCGGGAAACATCCGGAACCCCTTCCGGTGAATTCCGGAACCCTTCCGGTGACCAAACACTATTATCCCATATATCAAACTTTATCTCCGGACCATTCCGGAGTTCCTCGTCATGTCCGTGATCTCATCCCGGACTCCGAACAACATTCGGTCACCAACATACATAACTCATATAGTACTATATCGTCAACGAACGTTAAGCGTGCGGACCCTACGGGTTCGAGAACTATGTAGACATGACCGAGACACCTCTCTGGTCAATAACCAATAGCGGGACCTGGATGCCCATATTGGCTCCTACATATTCTACGAAGATCTTTATCGGTCAGACCGCATAACAACATACGTTGTTCCCTTTGTCATCGGTATGTTACTTGCCCGAGATTCGATCGTCGGTATCTCAATACCTAGTTCAATCTCGTTACCGGCAAGTCTCTTTACTCGTTCCGTAATACATCATCCCGCAACTAACTCATTAGTTGCAATGCTTGCAAGGCTTATAGTGATGTGCATTACCGAGTGGGCCCAGAGATACCTCTCCGACAATCGGAGTGACAAATCCTAATCTCGAAATACGCCAACCCAACAAGTACCTTCGGAGACACCTGTAGAGCACCTTTATAATCACCCAGTTACGTTGTGACGTTTGGTGGCACACAAAGTGTTCCTCCGGTAAACGGGAGTTGCATAATCTCATAGTCATAGGAACATGTATAAGTCATGAAGAAAGCAATAGCAACAAACTAAACGATCAAGTGTTAAGCTAACGGAATGGGTCAAGTCAATCACATCATTCTCCTAATGATGTGATCCCGTTAATCAAATGACAACTCATGTCTATGGTTAGGAAACACTAACCATCTTTGATCAACGAGCTAGTCAAGTAGAGGCATACTAGTGACACTCTGTTTGTCTATGTATTCACACATGTATTATGTTTCCGGTTAATACAATTCTAGCATGAATAATAAACATTTATCATGATATAAGGAAATAAATAATAACTTTATTATTGCCTCTAGGGCATATTTCCTTCAGTCTCCCACTTGCACTAGAGTCAATAATCTAGATTACACCGTAATGATTCTTACACCCATGGAGTCTTGGTGCTGATCATGTTTTGCTTGTGGAAGAGGCTTAGTCAATGGGTCTGCAACATTCAGATCCGTATGTATCTTGCAAATTTCTATGCCTCCCACCTGGACTAAATCCCGGAATGGAATTGAAGCGTCTCTTGATGTGCTTGGTTCTCTTGTGAAATCTGGATTCCTTTGCCAAGGCAATTGCACCAGTATTGTCACAAAAGATTTTCATTGGACCCGATGCACTAGGTATGACACCTAGATCGGATATAAACTCCTTCATCCAGACTCCTTCATTCGCTGCTTCCAAAGCAGCTATGTACTCCGCTTCACATGTAGATCCCGCCATGACGCTTTGTTTAGAACTGCACCAACTGACAGCTCCACCATTCAATGTAAACACGTATCCGGTTTGCGATTTAGAATCTGTCCGGATCAGTGTCAAAGCTTGCATCGGCGTAACCATTTGCGACTAGCTCTATATCACCTCCATAAACGAGAAACATATCCTTAGTCCTTTTCAGGTATTTCAGGATGTTCTTGACCGTTGTCCAGTGATCCACTCTTGGATTACTTTGGTACCTCCTCCGCTAGACTTATAGCAAGGCACACATCAGGTATGGTACACAGCATTGCATACATGATAGAGCCTATTGCTGAAGCATAGGGAACATCTTTCATATCTTCTCTATCTTCTGCATTGGTCGGGCATTGAGTCTTACTCAACTTCACACCTTGTAACACAGGCAAGAACCCTTTCTTTGCTTTATCCATTTTGAACTTCTTCAAAACTTTGTCAAGGTATGTGCTTTGTGAAAGTCCAATTAAGCGTTTTGGTCTATCTCTATAGATCTTGATGCCCAATATGTAAGCATCTTCACCGAGGTCTTTCATTGAAAAACTCTTATTCAAGTATCCCTTTATGCTATCCAGAAATTCTATGTCATTTCCAATCAACAATATGTCATCCACATATAATATCAGAAATGCTACAGAGCTCCCACTCACTTTCTTGTAAATACAGGCTTCTCCAAAAGTCTGTATAAAACCAAATGCTTTGATCACACTATCAAAGCGTTTGCTGCATCATATACAACTCTTCTTCCAGAAATCCATTCAGGAATGCAGTTTTTACATCCATTTGCCATATTTCATAATCATAAAATGCGGCAATTGCTAACATGATTCGGACAGACTTAAGCATCACTACGGGTGAGAAGGTCTCATCGTAGTCAATCCCTTGAACTTGTCGAAAACCTTTCGCAACAAGTCAAGCTTTATAGACAGTAACATTACCGTCAGCGTCAGTCTTCTTCTTGAAGATCCATTTATTCTCAATGGCTTGCCGATCAACGGGCAAGTCAACCAAAGTCCAAACTTTGTTCTCATACATGGATCCCATCTCAGATTTCATGGCTTCAAGCCATTTTGCAGAATCTAGGCTCACCATCGCTTCCTCATAGTTCGTAGGTTCATCATGGTCTAGTAACATGACTTCTAGAACAGGATTACCGTACCACTCTGGTGCGGACCTTACTCCGGTTGATCTACGAGGTTCAGTAATAACTTGATCTGAAGTTTCATGATCATCATCATTAACTTCCTCACTAATTGGTGTAGGCGTCACAGGAACCGGTTTCTGTGATGAACTACTTTCCAATAAGGGAGCAGGTACAGTTACCTCATCAAGTTCTACTTTCCTCCCACTCACTTCTTTCAAGAGAAACTCCTTCTCTAGAAAGGATCCATTCTTAGCAATGAATGTCTTGCCTTCGGATCTGTGATAGAAGGTGTACCCAACAGTCTTCTTTGGGTATCCTATGAAGACACATTTCTCCGATTTGGGTTCGAGCTTATCAGGTTAAAGCTTTTTCACATAAGCATCGCAGCCCCAAACTTTAAGAAATGACAACTTTGGTTTCTTGCCAAACCATAGTTCATAAGGCGTCGTCTCAACGGATTTCGATGGTGCCCTATTTAACGTGAATGCAGCCGTCTCTAAGGCATAACCCCAAAACGATAGCGGTAAATCAGTAAGAGACATCATAGATCGCACCATATCTAGTAAAGTACGATTACGATGTTCGGACACACCATTACGCCGTGGTGTTCCATGTGGCGTGAGTTGCGAAACTATTCCACATTGTTTCAAATGTAGACCAAACTCGTAACCCAAATATTCTCCTCCACGATCTGATCGTAGAAACTTTATTTTCTTGTTACGATGATTTTCAACTTCACTCTGAAATTCTTTGAACTTTTCAAATGTTTCAGACTTATGTTTCATTAAGTAGATATACCCATATCTACTCAAATCATCTGTGAAGGTGAGAAAATAATGATATCCGCCACGAGCTTCAATATTCATTGGACCACATACATCTATATGTATGATTTCCAACAAATATGTTGCTCTCTCCATAGTTCCAGAGAACGGTGTTTTAATCATCTTGCCCATGAGGCACGGTTCGCAAGTACCAAGTGATTCATAATCAAGTCGTTCCAAAAGTCCATCAGTATTGAGTTTCTTCATGCGCTTTACACCGATATGACCTAAACGGCAATGCCATAAATAAGTTGCACTATCATTATCAACTCTGCATCTTTTGGCTTCAACATTAGGAATATGTGTATCACTATTATCGAGATTCATCAAAAATAGACCACTCTTCAAGGGTGCATGACCATAAAAGATATTACTCATATAAATAGAACAACCATTATTCTTTGATTTAAATGAATAACCGTCTCGCATCAAACAAGATCCAGATATAATGTTCATGCTCAATGCTGGCACCAAATAACAATTATTTAGGTCTAATACTAATCTCGAAGGTAGATGTAGAGGTAGCGTGCTGACGGCGATCACATCGACTTTGAAATCGTTTCTCACGCGCATCATCACCTCGTCCTTGGCCAGTGTTCGCTTAATCCGTATTCCTTGTTTCGAGTTGCAAATATTAGCAACAAAACCAGTATCAAATACACAGGTGCTACTGCGAGCTCTGGTAAGGTACACATCAATAACATGTATATCACATATACCTTTGTTCACCTTGCCATCCTTCTTATCCGCCAAATACTTGGGGCAGTTCCGCTTCAAGTGACCAGTCTGCTTGTAGTAGAAGCACTCAGTCTCAGGCTTAGGTCCAGACTTGGGTTTCTTCTCTTGAGCAGCAACTTGTTTGATGTTCTTCTTGAAGTTCCCCTTCTTCTTCCCTTTGCCCTTTCTCTTGAAACTGGTGGTCTTATTGACCATCAACACTTGATGCTCCTTCTTGATTCTACCTCCGCAGCCTTTAGCATTGCGAAGAGCTCGGGAATCATGTTAA
>NC_053025.1:446264101-446279759 GCF_003073215.2 Triticum urartu | reverse complement strand
TTGGTAAGACGAAAGTCGTCCACTATTGGACTGAGGACCAATGCGGCTAGTGCTCGGGCTGTTCGGAATTTAGGTTCATCACTGGCGTTAAAAGTAATAGCCGTGTCACTCCATGGGTTTATTGTTGCTACTTGGTAGCTTCGGCAAGGCCGCGGAGTGTTCTTTTTCGCATATTATTTGATGCGGAAGTCTCGAAGACTGTTAATACCGTACTGGTTTCTCTGGGGTGGCTTTCTGTGGCTTCTGGAATTAGAAGATCTTCGCCAATTTTTGCCACCTGCCGGAGTATCCAACATGCTCCAAGGCTGTGAGTTGGTGTGGCGCCCTTTGCACTGTGGATTTTACAGGGTCCATTAGGCCATCCTTCCAGTACGGTTCCGTGCCCTGTAGAGGACTTTTGCTTTTTGGTATTGAACCCGGGTGTCTGGCGATGATGCACCCTTTTGTTTCGGACTGGGTTTGTATTCAGGGCCGGATTGTCCCAAAATTTTATTTCGGTTTTCCAGGCGCTTTTCCATCGCACAGTACTTTTGTACTATGGATGCCAAGTCAGCGAAGTGTGTAATATCACGGCGACTTATGGCGTTGAGGATTCCCTTGTCCGTGCAATTATTGCAGAAGAATAAAATTGTGTCTTCCTCGCGGCAGTCCTTTATCTTGTTCATAACCAGGAGGAATCTGGCCCAGTAATGATGTACTATTTCTTCGGGCTCTTGCCTAATTTGGGATAGATTGCTTATGTACGGGTGGGTGGGTGGAATCAAATCTGGAACTTCACCCAATCTGAGACCCAGGGGCCAAGGAGTTTCCGAACTCGGAAGTTTGGATTCTTGGATGTTGTCCAATGAATCTAGCCCGTCACCTGACTTTAAGTTCAGGTCTTGAGTGATGTCCTCCCCTCCGCGGGTATCCGACTTGGAGGGATCAGGAATCCGGACATATCTAGTCCTTAAGATAGATGAAGGGTCGTCGCACTGTCCCTCTACCACGGCAACGTGATGGGTGACCTGGGGGAGTTAATCTCTCTCAGATCGGGTTTAGACCCAATCTGGTCATAATCCGTAGCGACTCCCAGGGCGGCGAAGCGATCCAAGAGATCGTTTAGGGAAGAGAGCTCCATTGGATCAAGCTGCTCGGCGAATTCCGAGCTGACGTGAAGATTGCTTTCGATGACCCGAGAGGTCATCGTCGGCGCAGCAGCCGAACGGGTGGTCATAAGGAAACCACCTAGCCTGAGAGTCTGGCCGACAGCCAAAGCTCCCTTAGCAACGGTGCCGTCTTTAAAGACGGGATGAGGCATCCTTCCTGATGGTGACGGCACAGAGGAACTCTCAATGAAAGCACCAATGTCGGTGTCAAAACCGGCGGATCTCGGTAGGGGGTCCCGAACTGTGCGTCTAGGCCGGATGGTAACAGGAGGCAGGGGACACGATGTTTTACCTAGGTTCGGGCCCTCTTGATGGAGGTAAAACCCTATGTCCTGCTTGATTATTATTGATGATATGGGTTGTACAAGAGTAGATCTACCACGAGATCAGAGAGGCTAAACCCTAGAAGCTAGCCTATGGTATGATTGTTCGTCCTACAGACTAAACCTCTCCGGTTTATATAGACACTGGAGAGGGCTAGGGTTACACAGAGTCGGTTACAATGGTAGGAGATCTACATATCTGTATCGCCAAGCTTGCCTTCCACGCCAAGGAAAGTCCCTTCCGGACACGGGACGAAGTCTTCAATCTTGTATCTTCATAGTCCAGGAGTCCGGCCGAAGGTATAGTCCGTCTATCCGGACACCCCCTAATCCAGGACTCCCTCAATTATGAACGGTGGCTTTGCCACAAATACTATGTCAACTACATGATCATGCTAAGCAATATGACAATGATGAATGTGTCATGATAAACGGAATGGTGGAAAGTTTCATGGCAATATATCTCAGAATGGATATGGAAATGCCATAATAGGTAGGTATGGTGGCTGTTTTGAGGAACATATAAGGAGGTTTATGTGTGAAAGAGAGTATCATATCACAGGGTTTGGATGCACCGGAGAAGTTTACACCAACTCTCAATGTGAGAAAGGGCAATGCACGGTACCGAACAGGCTAGCAATGATGGAAGGGTGAGAGTGCGTATAATCCATGGACTCAACATTAGTCATAAAGAACTCACATACTTATTGCAAAAATCTATAAGTCATCAAAAACCAAAGCACTACGCGCATGCTCCTAGGGGGATAGATTGGTAGGAAAAGACCATCGCTCGTCCCCGACCGCCACTCATAAGGAAGACAATCAAAAAACACCCCATGTTTCAAATTTGTTACATAACATTTACCATACGTGCGTGCTACGGGACTTGCAAACTTCAACACAGGCACTTCTCAAATTCACAACTACTCAACTAGCACGACTTTGATATTATTACCTCCATATCTCAAAACAATCATCAAGCATCAAACTTCTCTTAGTATTCAAAACACTTATAGGAAAAAATTTACTACTCTTGAATACCTAGCATATTAGGATTATTTAAGAAAATTACCATGCTATTTAAGACTCTCAAAATAATCTAAGTGAAGCATGAGAGATCAATAGTTTCTATAAACAAATCCACCACCGTGCTCTAAAAGATATAAGTGAAGTACTAGAGCAAAAGCTATATAACTCAAATGATATAAGTGAAGCACATAGAGAATTCTAACAAATTCCAAATCATGTATGGCGCTCTCAAAAGGTGTGTACAACAAGGATGATTGTGGTAAACTAAAAAAAAGACTCAAAAATAATACTACGCTCCAAGCAAAACACATATCATGTGGTGAATAAAAATATAAGCTCCAAGTAAAGTTACTGATAGAAGTAGATGAAAGAGGGGATGCCTTCCGGGGCATCCCCAAGATTTGCTTTTAGGTGCTTAGATTATCTTGGGGGTGCCACTGGCATCCCCAATCTAGGCTCTTGCAACTCCTTGCTCCATAATCCATCAAATCTTTACCCAAAACTTGAAAACTTCACAACACAAAACTCAAAGTAGAAAATCTCGTGAGCTCCGTTAGCGAAAGAAAACAAAAGACCCCTTGAAGGTACTATAATAAACTAATTATTTATTTATATTGGTGTTAAAACTACTGTATTCCAACTTCTCTATGGTTTATAAACTATTTTACTAGCCATAGATTCATCAAAATAAGCAAACAACACACGAAATACAGAATCTATCAAAAAAAGAACAGTTTGTAGTAATATGTAGCTAGCGCAATATCTGGAACCCCAAAAATTCTAAAATAAATTTCTGGACGTGAGGAATTTATATATTAATCATCTGCAAAAAGAATTAACTAAATATTACTTTCCAAATAAAAATGGCAGCAGTTCTCGTGAGCGCTAAAGTTTCTGTTTTTTACAGCAAGATATTAAGACTTTCCCCAAGTCTTCCCAACGGTTCAACTTGGCACAAACAGTAATTAAACACAAAAAAACACAACCAAAACAGAGGCTAGATAAATTATTTATTACTAAACAGGAGCAAAAAGCAAGAAATAAAAATAAAATTGGGTTGCCTCCCAACAAGCGCTATCGTTTAACGCCCCTAGCTAGGCATAAAAAGCAAGGATAGATCTAGGTATTGCCATCTTTGGTAGGCAATTCTTCAATGAGGAATCTACCATCCTTAGGAATTTATTTCTTTTTAGTTATTATAAAACTTTTAGGTGCAAGATCGAAAAATTCGTTTGTAACAAATGGTTCCTTAATGATAGCAACAAGATTGGGATGAATACTTATAGATTTGAGATCCGCAGTTTCCTTACTAGAGGATTCACCCTTATTTTTAGGAACATACATAAGCTTAGCAATTTTAATAGGAGGACTTGGAGTATTCTTTACGTAAGAAAAAGCGGTTCCCAAGTTGGTAATGATACCTTCAAGTTTATCGATCCTAGTGGAATCATGATTTATTTTCTCATTAACCATGGGTTCCTTCTCTTTAATATTTTTCAAAGTGACTCCTACTTTAGATCCATATTGAGAGATTCGGTTGTGGATCTTTTTCTCCAAATTTTCAATTGACTCTACAGTAGCAACCTTATTTTCAATAATTTCGAGCCTTTGCATTACATGCTCAAAGTTAATACAGTTCCATTAACCAAAAGAGGTGGTGAGCTAAATAAATCTATCATAGCATTATAAGAATCAAAAGTGTGGCTACCCAAGAAATTCCCTCCGATAATGGTATCAAGGACATATCTGTACCAAGGAGCAACGCCTACATAAAAATTGCGAAGAAGAATGGAAGTAGATTGCTTCCTGGTAGATCTATTTTGATCATTGCAAATTCTATACCAAGCGTCTTTTAAATTTTCTCCCTCGCTTTGCTTAAAATTTAGAACTTCATTCTCGGGAGACAACGGAGAAGATAGAGGAATCGCCATAATGACAAACAAACGGAAAAGAGGCAAACGGAAAAGAAAGGGAGGATAGAGAAAGAGGGCGAATAAAACAGCAAGGGTGAAGTGGGGGAGAGGAAAACGAGAGGCAAATGGCAAATAATGTAATGAGGGAGATAAGGATTGTGATGGGTACTTGGTATGTTGACTTTTGCGTAGGCGCCAGAAATGGCTCGTTGTTGGAAGTCAAATCTTGACTTGCGTGAACCTCCCCGGCAACGACGCCAGAAATTCTTCTTGCTACCTCTTGAGCACTGTGTTGGATTTCCCGGAAGAGGAGAGGATGATGCAGCAAAGTAGCGTAAGTATGTCCCTCAGTTTTTGAGAACCAAGGTATCAATCCAGTAGGAGGTTGCACGCGCGTCCCCTAGTACCTGGACAAAGCAAATAACTCCTCGCAACCAACGCGATAAGGGGTTGTCAATCCCTTCACGGTCACTTACGAGAGTGAGATCTGATAGATATGATAAGATAATATTTTTGGTATTTTTATGATAAAGATGCAAAGTAAAATAAAAGCAAGGAAATAACTAAGTATTGGAAGATTAATATGATGAAGATAAACCCGGGGGCCATAGGTTTCACTAGTGGCTTCTCTCAAGAGCATAAGTATTTTACGCTGGGTGAACGAATTACTGTTGAGCAATTGACAGAATTGAGCATAGTTATGAGAATATCTAGGTATGATCATGTATATAGGCATCACGTCCGAGACAAGTAGACCGACTCCTGCCTGCATCTACTACTATTACTCCACCCATCAACCGCTATCCAGCATGCATCTAGAGTATTAAATTCATAAAACAGAGTAACGCCTTAAGCAAGATGACATGATGTAGAGGGATAAATTCATGCAATATGATAAAAACCTCATCTTGTTATCCTCGATGGCAACAATACAATACGTGCCTTGCTGCCTCTACTGTCACTGGGAAAGGACACCGCAAGATTGAACCCAAAGCCAAGCACTTCTCCCATTGCAAGAAAGATCAATCTAGTAGGACAAACCAAACTGATAATTCGAAGAGACTTGCAAAGATAACCAATCATACATAAAGAATTCAGAGAAGATTCAAATATTGTTCATAGATAAACTTGATCATAAACCCACAATTCATCGGTCTCAACAAACACACCGCAAAAGAAGATTACATCGAATAGATCTCCACAAGAGAGGGGGAGAACATTGTATTGAGATCCAAAAAGAGAGAAGAAGCCATCTAGCTAATAACTATGGACCTGAAGGTCTGAGGTAAACTACTCACACTTCACCGGAGAAGCTATGGTGTTGATGTAGAAGCCCTCCGTGATGGATACCCCTTCCGGCGGAGCTCCGGAACAGGCCCCAAGATGGGATCTCGTGGATACAGAAAGTTACGGCGGTGGAATTAGGGTTTTGGCTCCGTATCTGATCGTTTGGGGGTACGTAGGTATATATAGGAGGAAGGAGTACGTCGGTGGAGCAACAGGGGGCCCACGAGGGTGGAGGGCGCGCTTGGGGGGGTAGGCGCGCCCCCCTACCTCGTGGCCTCCTCCTTTGTTTCTTGATGTAGGGTCCAAGTCTCCTGGATCATGTTCGGTGAGAAAATCATGTTCCCAAAGGTTTCATTCCGTTTGGACTTCGTTTGATATTCCTTTTCTTCGAAACCCTAAAATAGGCAAAAATAGCAATTCTGGGCTGGGCCTCCTGTTAATAGGTTAGTCCCAAAAATAATATAAAAGTGGAAAATAAAGCCCAATAATGTCCAAAACAGTAGATAATATAGCATGGGGCAATCAAAAATTATAGATACGTTGGAGACGTATCACGGATACACAAAATTGAATAAAGCACGGCAACTGTTGGAATGAAATCAAACGACAGTTCCTAACAAGCAATCAAAGTTGCAATTCTATCAACTATACTGTCGTACTACTTATACACACAGGACACTTGTTTCACCATGCTAGAGTATTACATCAAAATCTCTCGAAGGATAGATCAGTTCGGCAGTTGCGTGCTGCTACTGAAGAATTTCAAAGTTGATTTGGACCAGCTCTCCTTGCCGAGAAAGTTCGATTTTGACATCATCCCCTACCGCAAGATATGATTTAGATTTGAACCTTGACCATCCTTTAGCATCAATCATCATGCCACCATCCTTTGTACTTTGGTATATTGAGCAGGTTCATTCACACCAAGGCTGCGCATGGTAAGAGAAACTTGGCCACAATCGGCCGGATTGTTGAACGACTCCCTCGTTGCTCTAGGAATTCTCTGTTTGCAAACAAGAAGACATACACAAACAGTTAGATCAACACAGTGAATCATGTGAAACAACATGGAAAGAAAAAAGAACGAAGCACTTAGGCGGCCAATGCTTACCAAGAAGGTGGACATGTCGGTTTTTGTAAGGACTTTGGTATATGAAGTGCGAACTGCAGCCCAGTCTATTGCCGGTGCAACTGCTGGTTCCGTTGCCGCTGCACGGGCCAAAGCAGATGCAAGTGCAAGTGTTGGTGCAGGTATCGAAGCCGTTGCTGGTGCCCATGCCGGTGTGACTGGTAGTGCCACTGCTGTTCTCGGAGATGGTGCTCCTTGTAGAGCTGGTGCTGGTGTCGGAGTAGGTGCGAGTGTCGATGCCCGATCCTCCGGTAGATCAGCCTGATCCACTGACGCGGTCGGTGCCCAATCCTTAGCTGGATCAAACTGAGTTGTTTCCGCTGTCAGTGCAAGAGCAACTGCCGGTGCTCGATCCATTGCTCAAGGTAGTACCGATGTGCGAGATAGCGGCGATCGTGTCTGATCTGCTATGATCAGCTTTCTAACTTGACTAGGCTTCGTGACCGTGATCTAGTCTTTTTCTTCATTTCTTTTAAACGCGAGAAGGACTAATTGCGGCGTGTTTGTTAAACCAAACTGTAGTTCATCATAGGGATTCAGCTTGTACTCAGACAACAGACTGATCCAATATTTTCCAGTAATATAAGTGATGGACAGTGCCTTCATTACTGACACGGCATAATAAGTGAACGAAAGTGCAACTATCCCTAGGTGGTTTTGGTAATTCATAACAACATATAGTTCATTGAGCTAATGCTATTCCAAGATGATTATTTCAGGAAAGCTCAATGATTGGCATGGCATGGATGTGAAAGTGGAACCCTCAAAATGCTAAGGACAAAGGATTGGCTCAAGCTCAAAAGCTCAAGACTCTTCATTTTATATTTTAGTGATCCAAGATCACATTGAGTCTTTAGGAAAAGCCAATACTATCAAGGAGGGATGAGGTGTTGCTTAATGAGCCTCGTGCTTCATGTGCTTAGTGATATGCTCCAAAACCCTCAACTACTTTCCCATATCCACATATGACCTAAACCCTAAGCCAAACTCGGTCCTACCGATTCTTTCTATCCGGCGCCACCGAGTTTCACTTGTCATAAGCCACTGCCAAACCCTAGCAATTCGGTTCTACCGATAGGGATCTCGGTATCACCGAGATGGGATTGCAAACTCTTTGTTTCCCTTTCGTAACTTTTTGGTCTCCGAAAGAGCGGGTCGGTCCCACCGAGATTGCAATGTAAATTCAGTGTTTCCTTTTTGTAACTTTTCGGTCTCACCGAAAGAGCAAATCGGTCCCACCGAGTTTGCCTGACCAACTCTCTGGTTAGCTAATTACCAAATTCGGTCTCACCGAGTTTGTGTAATCGGTCTCACCGAGATTACGTTATGCCCAAACCCTAACCATATCGGTCCTACCGAGTTGCATGTCAGTCCCACCGAAAATCTCTAACGGTCACTAGGTTACTTTTCGGTCCGACGAGTTTGTTGGATTCGGTCCAACCGAGATTGGAAAACTGTGTGTAACGGTTGGATTTTGTGTGGAGGCTATATATACCCCTCCACCTCCTCTTCATTCGTGGAGAGAGCCATCAGAACACATACACAATTCCAACTCATATGTTCTGAGAGAGAACCACCTACTCATGTGTTGAGACCAAGATATTCCATTCCTACCATATGAATCTTGATCTCTAGCCTTCCCCAAGTTGCTTTCCACTCAAATCTTCTTTCCACAAAATCCAAATCCTATGAGAGAGAGTTGAGTGTTGGGGAGACTATCATTTGAAGCACAAGAGCAAGGAGTTCATTACCTACACACCATTTGTTACTTCTTGGAGAGTGGTGTCTCCTAGATTGGCTAGGTGTCACTTGGGAGCCTCCGACAAGATTGTGGAGTTGAACCAAGGAGTTTGTAAGGGCAAGGAGATCGCCTACTTCGTGAAGATCTACCGCTAGTGAGGCAAGTCCTGTGTGGGCGATGGCCATGGTGGGATAGACAAGGTTGCTTCTTCGTGGACCCTTTGTGGGTGGTTGCTTCTTCGTGGACCCTTCGTGGGTGGAGCCTCCGTGGACTCGCGCAACCGTTACCCTTCGTGGGTGGAGCCCTCTGTGGACTCGCGCAACCGTTACCCTTTGTGGGTGGAGCCCTCCGTGGACTCGCAACCGTTACCCTTCGTGGGTTGAAGTCTCCATCAACGTGGATGTAGGATAGCACCACCTATCCGAACCACGGGAAAAACATCCGTGTCTCCAATTGCGTTTGAATTCTCCAAACCCTTCCCTTTACATTCTTGCAAGTTGCATGCTTTACTTTCCGCTGCCAATATACTCTTTGCATGCTTGCTTGAATTGTGTGATGATTGCTTGACTTGTCCTACAATAGCTAAAATCTGCCAAGAACTAAAATTGGGAAAAGGTTAAGTTTTTATTTGGTCAAGTAGTCTAATCACCCCCCTCTAGACATACTTTCGATCCTACAAGTGGTATCAGAGCTTTGGTCTCCATTTGCTTTGATCTCCATAGCTTTTGGTGGTCATAGCCTTGGTTTCACAACCTAGGAGAGTATGGCGTCTAGCGAGGGAAATTATCACCGTAGAGGTCCTTACTTTGATGGTACTAATTTTGCTAGTTGGAAGCATAAAATGAAAATGCATATTCTTGGACATAACCCCGCCGTTTGGGCTATTGTGTGTGTTGGTTTGCAAGGTGACTTCTTTGATGGGAAAGAACCAAACCGTGAAGCTACCGCGGATGAGTTGAAGATGTTGCAATACAATGCTCAAGCTTGTGATATTCTCTTCAACGGATTGTGCCCCGAAGAATTCAACAAAATCAGCCGTCTTGAGAATGCAAAGGAAATTTGGGACACTTTGATTGATATGCACGAAGGTACCGACTCCGTCAAGGAATCCAAGTTGGATGTGCTTCAAAGTCAACTTGACAAGTTCAAAATGAAGGATGGTGAAGGTGTCGCTGAAATGTACTCTAGGCTTGCTCTCATCACAAATGAGATTGCCGGCTTAGGAAGTGAAGAGATGACCGATAGATTCATCATCAAGAAGATTCTAAGAGCCTTGGATGGAAAATATGATACCGTGTGCACATTGATCCAAATGATGCCCAATTACAAAGATCTCAAGCCAACGGAGGTGATTGGAAGAATTGTTGCTCATGAGATGTCACTTAAGGATAAAGAGGAACTTCACAACAAATCAAGTGGTGCCTACAAAGCCTCATGTGAAGCCCCTACATCATCAAGTGAGAAACAAAACTTCAATGAAGAATTGAGCTTAATGGTGAAGAACTTCAACAAGTTCTACAAGAGTAGAAGCAAAGATAGAAGCTTCAAGTCAAGGTCCTACAATGACAAAAGATCTTCTAGTCGAGAGCGAAACTGCTACAGTTGTGGAAGACCCGGACACTATTCCAATGAGTGTACGGCTCCCTACAAGAGAAGAGAAGATTCTCCAAAAAGAAGAAGCAAAGAATCACCACCAAGAGAGAGAAGGAGTAGAGATGATCGTTATGAACGAAGATACTCACGGAGAAGCAAGGATTCGGAAAGGAAGGAAAAATCATCAAGGAGCTACACAAAACGAAGACAATCAAGCTCATGTTGGTGAATGGGTATCCGGCTCCGACTCCGACAGCCACTCGAGAGAAGTTATCACTTCCGACTCCGAAAGATACTCAAGATGAAGGTGTTGCCGGTCTAGCACTGTGTCAACCAACTCCTACGACATATTTGACTCACCAAATGAAGGAATTGGAAGATGCTTCATGGCCAAAGGTCCTAAGGTAACACACCCCGAGTATGTTGATTTCAATAGTGATGAAGATGACTTGTTAGGTGATGATTTGCTTGTTGACAACTCTAGTGATGAATACTATGATGAAACGTCAATTAATCATGCTAATCAAGATAAAACGAATGACAATGATAAGGAGAAGATTGAGGCTCTAACTAAAGAACTAAACACTCTTAAGTTAGCTCATGAAACTATCTTCGAAGATCATCGAGAACTTTTAAGAGCTCATGAGAAATTACGCTTTGAAAAGCTCAATCTTGAGCAAGAGCATGAGTTCTTAAAAGCAATCAATGATGATCTCCGCAAGAAAAGTTCTTCTTACATTGCCAAGCGTTTACTCTTATCCACTTACATGCCTCAAGTCAAGTCTAGTAACAAGAACAAGAAAGATTCTTCCTCTAGCAGTAACAATGATCATGCTAAATCCAATATTGTTGCTTCTAGTAGTTCTCTTGATTCCACTAATGATTCTCTTAGCCAAGTTACACTTGAGCAAGAAAATAGCTTATTGAAGGGAATTATAGAGAAAGGAGTGTACAAAAGCCTTGCCGGGAGTAAGCAATTCGAGGAAATTGTGCGCAAGCAAGGAATGCACCGGAAGAATCAAGGTGTTGGTTTTGAACGAAAGTTCAATGCCAATGGAGTTGAGTGGGAAGAAGATCAATACCCCAAGACAAAGTTTGTTCCTCAACAAGAGAAGTATGATACTTCTTTCAAGGGGACACAAGCTCAAGATGATCTTCCACCACAAGACTACAAGCAAAAAGGCAAGGACAAGCTTCAAGAGGAAATTGATGCATTTGAAGAAGCTCCTAAGACCTTAGTCAAGTGGATTCCCAAGACTACTTCAAGTTCCACTTCATCAAGTACGACTACAACTCCAAGGATTCCCATCAAGATGGTGTGGATCCAAAAGAAGAAGAACTAGAGAGTTCTTGAGGGTGACTCCGCCAACATACTTCACTCTTATCATTTTGGCAAGAACAAGTGCAATCAACTTCCACATCTTGCACTAGTTCAAGGAGTCACAAACCCTCTTGTTGGTAAGACAAGGGACAAGGTAACCTAAAAGTTTTCATGGACATCATCTTGTGTGTGCATCACTCTATGTCTATGGATATCCTTGTTTGTTCCTTGTGGGACTAACCCATGTAGGTATTGAAAGTGCAATTCACTCAAATGGATAGCTCCAAGTGATCTACATCAACATTGAGCATCCACATCTTCAACATCTACATGAAGTCATCATCGACAAAACCCGAGGTTAGTTCATCCCTCTAAGGGGGGATATCACATCTAGGGGGAGCTTTACTCTAAGACTTGAGCTAAAGCAACTCTAAAGATGTGAACACAACAATGCTTTATGTAAAAGTGGTAACCCCACTTGAGCTTAAACGATGAGTATGACCTATGATCAAGTGTTCTCACTTGACTCCTAAGTCAATATACTCATATATAGATGACCTTGTCATCGCAAATTGCTTGATAGATGCTAGAATTGGTTGTGCATGCCTTGTCACATATTTCATTTGCCATCTTATTGTGTGAGCATGCTGGTTGCATATTTTACTCATTCGAGGACATCCACTTGTTGTTTTGATTGTTTGGTTTTATTTCCTTTTGCCAAGTGGATGGACAAGAATGCCTAAGAACCTCCTCTAGCTATCTATGCTTTTCTCGTCTCAAACTCTATTCATGCTACATCACAAAATTTGATCAAGTCAGATTCGAACCACTCTGTGTGAGGAGCGCTCGGAGTCCCCGATTCGTCATAGACTTAAACTTCCAAAACCTCTTTATGATTCTCGGTCTGACCGATACCCCACTTTCGGTCCTACCGAGATCATTAAGTTGATCTAGGTTTTCGATCTCGGTGCAACCGATTTGAACCTTTCGGTCACACCGAGTTTCAGTAACTGCTTGCAGTTATGAATCTCGGTGCCACCGAGTTGTTCCACTCGGTCACACCGACAGGGTCGGGCTATATATAGTCACGGGCAAAAATTTGGAAATTTCTCCGAACCCCTTCGCCCGCGCGATAGCCTGCTCTGCCAACTTGGTCTCCGGATCGTCTCCTCGCCGCCAGCCGCCTCCAGTCGCTGGTCTCCATCGCCGTCAACGGAATTCTACCCCGCCGTTGCGCCGTAGCGAGTCTCCGCCGAACTAGGGTATGGACTCGATCTTGTGCTATCTCCAATCCGATTCTTAGCACATTGTGATCATCATGATTCTTGCCACGATTGAAACACTCCTATCCAGTCAATGCGCTCGTAGATTAGGTTTGATTCGAAAATTTTAGGGTTAGGTTTCCGCCGAAACCATCTCGGACCCACCGAGTTGAAAAACTCGGTCCCACCGATTTGGCTTATGCCATTGCACAAGTGAGACTCGGTCTGACCGAGAATTACTTATCGGTGTGACCGATTTTGGAACTCTGTGAAACCCTAGCAGTCTCGGTGCCACCGAACTGTGACTCGGTCCAACCGAGTTCACTAGTTTAGGTTCCAAATCTGCTTCGGTATCACCAAGTTTAAAAAATCGGTAGATCAGAGATGCTTTCAGTGGGAAACTAAAACTAAGTTTTTGGATCATTCTTTGCAAAAATCTCTGCATTTTGTGATGCTCATCTATTCTACCTCATCTGTAACTATTCACGAGGGCAGCAGACGCTTGTCATCATGTCTGATCAAAGTGACAAGCCAGAATGTGTCAGAACAGCAAGGTGCACATGAGTGAGGGCACTATCCCTCCAGCTCTTCAGATGATGGCAGCAGAAGTACTCCTAGCAATCTGCCTAAAGCTGCCACCAGACAGAGGAAGAAGAGAACTTCAAATTCTGAGGATGAAGATTATGTGGCAGAAGAGGAAGCCACATCAAAAAGAGTTGAGCCAACACAAGGCACAAAGCCAGGCTTAAAGATCAAAAGGCCAGCAGGCAGGCAGCCTATGTCAAAGGCCAAAGCTTCAACTGAAAATCCTACACCCAAAGAGCCAGTTGCTGCTGAAGGCAAGAAGAGGAAGGAAAGGGTCAAGAAGACCGTGGCCAGAGTGCTTGGAAAGGCTTCCATCATGGAAGAAGATGAAGAAGAAGAGGTTGCTGCACCAGCACCTAAGGCACCTAAGCTTATGGGTGATGCTATCAGGACAGGGGCTGCCACATCTAAGCCCAAAGAAGCACCCAAAGCTGCCTCCAAGCCCAAGTCTGCACCAAAGAGAAATACAAGGAGCATACCTGCAACTGAGAAGAACAAGGCCCCAGTGCCTGAAGCTGCAGAAGAAGATGATGAAGAGCAAGTACTCAGAAAACTCAAGCCCAAGATCCCAGACCACAACGATGCTCATCCTATGGCTGAGGATATGAAGCTCAGGAGAGACTCAGGGCTGAGGAAGTGGAGAGAAGCAGATCCGTATGCTTCAAGGAGAAGGACTGCTGTGGATTACAGATTTCACACCAAGGAACAGCAAGATTTCCATGAGACAGTGTTGCTTGACAAGAAGCCAATAGTCTGTGACATGAGATGGGTTGATTGGCAATACATCAAGGACAACGAAGAGTACTACCCTGGAGTGTATGACAGCTTCATAGCTTGTGGAGTAGCTGACTTTATTGGGCAGAAGCTCACAAAGTGGAATGAGGAGCTTATCATGCAGTTCTACTCCACAGCACATTTTTATCCAGATGGGAGGATCACATGGATGTCTGAAGGTACGAGGTACCAATCAACTGTTGAGGAATGGGCAAAGTTGATCAATTCCCCAGAGGAGCAAGCAGATGACTTGGACATTTATGCCAAGAAGAAGATGGACCACAACTCTATGTCAAACAATAACAAGGAGATTCCAAACGAAGCACTTGACACTTCAAGATTTGGCTCAGTGCATTATCTTCTGTCAGGGCTAAACCACTTAGGATACTTGAGGCACATCTGTTGCCCAAGTCAGGTGATCACAATGATCAGAGCCACGCGATCAATTTGCTTCATGTATTTGATGTACCTCAGAAATTCAAGGTCATGAGCCTCATGGTAGAGACCATCAAGAGGACTGCAGCAGATCAGAGAGAGCTGTGGTTATGCCCCTCAAATTCAGGAGCTCATTAACTCCAAGATGGGCACGGGCATATACTTATTGGACAAGGAACACCTGCCCATCCGTCCAGATTTTGAAGATAATCAAGTTGTTATGACTGAGAATGAACCATCGTCTGCACAAGCACAAGCAAAGAAGGAGAAGGCAAGGAAGGAGAAAGCTGCCAAGATGCCAACTCAAGAGGAGGCATCTGAGTATTTCTTGAAAACCAAACAAGAGCAGCTTGGTTACCTGATTGCATCCACCCTGCGGATTGAGAAAGGACTAGCCACCCTAACTCAGAACCAGGCAAGCCTAGAGAGAATCATGGAACAAAAGTTCTATGACTTGGATGTCAAGGTGACAGAGATTCAGACTGCAGTGGAGCAGCTCCAAGATGACATGCAGGAGAGGAGAGGCAGGACTACAACTGATGCCTTTGCCAGAGTGCCACGAGGTCCGAGGTCGTCTGCAGTGCCAGTTCCTGACCACAAGAGCACTGCCTCAGCTCCAGCCATAGCACAGCCAACCTGCTCCAAGCGTCTACTTCAGCTTCCAACTCCAAGCGTCTACTTCAGCGTCTACAGAACTTCGTCCTTGGAGATCCGGACTCCACCACCACCTGAAGATCAAGCCTGAGTGTCGATCTAGCACTATGCATTTTCTAGGAACTTTTTGGTAACTTGTTGCCAAAGGGGGAGAAAATGTATAGATCATAGGCTTCGAGAGAGAGAGTGTTGCTTTTTTCTCTCTTGCTTTATTTGGTGGTTTTTCGAACTTTGTTTGCTTTTGAGTGCTTGAGATACTATGTCATTGCTCGTGAGACATTGATGATCATGTGTTTGATCATAAGCTACACTTAATGTTTGCTTAATGCTATTATCTTATCTATCTTATGTGATCATTCACTATTCTTGGTGATGAGTGCATGTATTTCATTCTTATCATTTTAAGCGCTCCACCAAGATGTATGTGAGATGGAAGAGTAACCCATGACTCTACCTTTGTGCAT
>NC_053025.1:446238813-446263101 GCF_003073215.2 Triticum urartu | reverse complement strand
ATAGTTCCGTTAGGGGTTCCTTTCCCTGGGTTCGCATGCCCTAAAGTGCATGTCCGGACTGCGAAAAGAGACGCAGAAAAGAGCATCTGGGGGCACATATATAAATAAGTAAAAAAATCATCTTTTGTTCACCGACCGAATATTCCCTTAAGAACGCTAGCTTTCGGCTTCACCCAGTCTGAGGTACACATCCGGCTGACCCGGCAGTAACAATCGCAGAAGTGCTCCCCTTATGCCCTAGCCGAATTAACGGGAACGTAGGGCATAAATACAAGAGCCAGGCAACCCAGCTTGGCCAAAACTTAAGTCATATCGATGCATATAATGGTGAATAAAAGGTACATGCGGAAGAATGACACATGTGCTGGGCATGAAGCCCGTATAGATAAATAAGCTTCTGTGAGAGAAGCAGCCAGGTATAATGAGCGCGGATAGCGCGTCCATTGTGTGCAAATAAGGCACAAATTGGCCCTTAAAGGCTGTGAGAGAAAAGAAGGGGAGAAGGAGAGAAATAAAAGACAGATAGTAAAAAGTGGACAGAGGAAGGAGACAAACACAGAGTCCGGCGCTAGGCGTAGAATCTTCGGAGCCTAGTTGCGTTCCATGGGTTCGGCTCGAGTCGATTATCCGATGCATCCTGCAGATGGTACGCTCCACCAGTCATAACTTGGTCAATAATGAAGGGACCCTCCCATTTGGGCTTGAGTTTGTCCTTTTTCTTCTCCGGCAGGTGTAGAACTAACTCGCCAACGTTATAGGTTTTGGCCCGTACTTCTCTGCTTTGGTATCTTCGAGCCTGCTGTTGATAGAATGCGGAACGGGCTTTTGCCACGTCACGCTCCTCCTCCAGGGCGTCCAAACTGTCCTGCCGATTGAGCTCAGCTTCTCTTTCTTCGTACATGCGCACTCGAGGTGAGTCATGAATTATGTCGCAGGGCAGAACCGCCTCTGCGTCGTATACCATAAAGAATGGTGTGTATCCGGTAGTGCGATTCGGCGTGGCCGCAGCCCCCAGAGTACGGAGTCAAGCTCCTCTACCCAGTGCATGTTAGATTCCTTTAGGGACCGCACTAGTCTGGGTTTGATGCTGCTCATGATAAGACCATTTGCTCGCTCGACTTGACTGTTAGTTTGTGGGTGATAGACGGAAGCATAATCGAGCTTGATGCCCATGTTTTTGCACCAGAGTTTTACCTCGGCGGCCGTGAAGTTCGTGCCGTTATCTGTGATGATGCTGTGGGGGACGCCATAACGGTGTACAACCCCGGATATAAAGTCTATCACCGGTCCGGATTCGGCCGTTTTAACAGGTTTGGCTTCTATCCATTTGGTGAATTTATCCACCATGACCAGCAAGTATTTCCTCTTGTGGGTCCCCCCTTTAAGGGGTCCAACCATGTCGAGCCCCCAGATCGCGAAGGGCCAGGTAATGGGGATTGTTTGGAGGGCGGTGGGTGGCATATGGCTTTGGTTTGCAAAAAGCTGGCAACCAACACAGTGTTGGACTAAGTCCTGAGCGTCTGCCCGGGCCGTCGGCCAATAAAAACCTGTACGGAAGGCCTTGCTTACAAGGGCCCGGGCTGCAGCGAGGTGGCCTCCGAGTCCGGCATGAATTTCAGCCAGAAGCTTCCGCCCTTCCTCTTTGGAGATGCACCTTTGAAGGACTCCGGTGGTGCTTTTCTTATAAAGCTCTCCCTCATGGACCTTATAGGCTTTAGATCGCCGCACTATGAAGCGTGCCTCATTTTGGTCCTCGGGGAGTTCCTGCCTAGTTAGGTAGGCCAGGAATGGTTCTGTCCACGGGGCGATGACGACCATTATAACGAGGGCTGAAGATGTTATTTCGGTGGCAGAGCCTCCGATTATGTCAGAGTGTTCGGTATCGGGCATTGCGGTTGGGTCCGGGCTGTTATTGTTGGGTTCCCCTTCCCATATCACGGATGGCTTGAACAACCTCTCCAAAAAGATGTTGGGGGGACTGCATCGCGTTTTGCACCGATGCATGCGAGGACATCTGCCGCCTGATTGTTTTCCCGGGCTACATGGTGAAATTCGAGCCCCTCGAACCGAGCTGACATTTTTAGGACGGGGTTGCGATAGGCCTCCATTTTCGGATCCTTGGCATCAAAGTCTCCATTTATTTGGGATATTGCGAGGTTCGAATCCCCCCGCACCTCTAGGCGTTGAATGCCCATGGATACTGCCATCCGGAGACCATGTAAAAGGGCCTCATATTCGGCTGCGTTGTTGGAGTCCATATACATTATCTGGAGTACGTATTGAACTGTATCTCCGGTTGGGGACGTCAAAACGACGCCAGCCCCCAGACCAGCCAACATTTTGGAGCCGTCGAAGTGCGTGATCCAGTAGGAATACGCGCCGTACTCTTTAGGGAGTTCGGCTTCCGTCCATTCGGTGACAAAGTCAGCCAGTACTTGCGACTTAATGGCTCGCCACGGCTTGTAAGTTATGTCGAACGGGAGGAGCTCAATGGCCCATTTGGCAATCCAGCCCGTGGCGTCGCGGTTGTTTATAATATCATTAAGTGGCACTTCCGAGGCTACTGTTATCGAACACTCTTGAAAGTAGTGTCGCAGTTTCCGGGATGCCATGAATACCGCGTATGCTATCTTTTGATAATGCATACCGTGACTTGCATTGAGTAAGGACAGTGGATACATAGTAGACCGGCTTTTGAAGGTGGAATTTATGTCCGTCCGTTTCTCGTTCGACAACGAGCACTGCGCTCACAACTTGATGGGTTGCCGCAATGTATAACAGCATTGGTTCGCCAATGTTTGGTGCGGCCAGGACTGGGTTGGTTGCTAATATGGCTTTTATTTCTTCCAATCCGGCTGTGGCGGCATCCGTCCACTCGAAGTGCTCGGTGTGCCGTAGGAGGCGATAAAGGGGTAATGCCTTTTCTCCCAGGCGGGAGATAAAGCGGCTTAGAGCCGCCACGCATCCGGTTAATTTCTGGATTTGTTTGAGGTCTGTTGGGATATCCAACTATGACAGAGCTCAGATCTTGGCCGGATTTGCTTCAATTCCTCTGCCGGATACAATGAAGCCCAGGAGCTTTCCGGCAGGCACGCCGAAAACGCATTTTTCCGGGTTGAGCTTGAATGTAATTGTTAGGAGGTTATTCGAATGTGAGTCTCAAGTCGTCTACGAGAGAGTCGACATGCTTGGTTTTGATGACCACATCATATACGTATGCCTCCACTGTTTTGCCGATCTGGTTTGCCAGACATGTCTGAATCATGCGCTGATATGTTGCGCCGGCGTTTTTGAGCCCAAAGGGCATTGTGTTGAAGCAAAAGGGGTCGTATGGTGTGATGAATGCCGTTGCAGCTTGGTCGGGCTCCGCCATCTTAATTTGGTGGTAGCCGGAGTATGCGTCGAGGAAACACAATGAGTCGTGTCTTGCGGTAGCATCGATAATTTGATCGATGCGGGGGAGGGGGAAGGGATACTTTGGGCAGGCCTTGTTGAGGTCCCTGAAATCGACGCACAGGCGCCAGGATTTATCCTTCTTTGGTACCATCACCAGGTTTGCTAGCCAGTCCGGGTGTTTTATTTCTCTAATGAATCCGGCCTCCAATAACTTGGCTAGTTCCTCTCCCATAGCTTGTCTCTTAGGTCTAGAGAAACGCCGAAGAGCCTGCTTGACCGGCTTGAATCCTTTTAGGATATTGAGGCTGTGCTCGGCCAGCCTGCGTGGGACTCATGGCATATCTGAGGGATGCCAGGCGAATATGTCCCAATTCTTGCGCAGGAAATCTCGTAGTGCGGCGTCCACGGCGGGGCTTAACCGTGCCCCGATAGTGGCTGTTTTTGTATGGTCCGTTGGAATGACTTGGATTTTGACTATTTCATCCGCTGGTTTAAAGGAGGTAGACTTGGATCTCTTATCAAGTATCACGTCGTCCCTATCCACCGTGGAGCGCAGCGCAGTCAGTTCCTCGGTCGCGAGGGCTTCGGATAATGCCTCGAGGGCCAATGCGGCTGTCTTGTTTTCGGCGCGGAGTGATGTGTCCGGATCGCTAGCGAGAGTGATGATTCCGTTGGGCCCGGGCATTTTGAGCTTCATGTACCCGTAATGGGGTATGGCTTGGAAGATTGTGAACGCCTCCCGCCCTAGAAGGGCGTGGTATCCGCTATTGAACGGGGCCACTTGGAACGTAATCTCTTCGGACCTGTAATTCTCCGGCGTGCCAAACACCACATCTAGTGTGATTTGCCTGTACAGCGCACTTCTCGACCGGGGATTATTCCTCTAAAGGTTGTGTTGCTTCGCTCGATGCGGCTCCAGTCTATTTCAATTTTTTGAAGGGTTTCCTCATAGATGAGGTTTAATCCGCTGCCGCCGTCCATGAGCACCTTGGTGAGTCGGAAGTCGTCCACAATTGGACTGAGGACCAATGGAGCTGGTGCTCGGGCTGTTCGGAACTTAGGTTCATCACTGGCATTGAAGGTAATAGCCGTGTCACTCCATGGATTTATTGTTGCCACATGGCAGATTTCGGCAAGGCTGCAGAGCGTTCTCTTTCGCCTATTATTTGATGCGAAGGTCTCAAAGACTGATAATACCGTATTGTTATCCCTGGGATGGTGCTCTGTGGCCTCTGGGATGAGAAGATCTTCACCACTTTTGGCTACCTGCCGGAGTATCCAACATGCTCTAAGGCTATGTGTTGGTGTGGCGCCTTCTGTACTATGAATTTTGCAGGGTCCGTTGAGCCATCCCTCCAGTACGGTTCCATGCCCTGTAGAGGGTTTTTGCTTTTTTGTAGTTGACCTGGGTGTATTGTGATAATGCACTCTTTTATTTCGGACTGGGTTTGTATTCAGGGCCGGATTATCCCAAAAGTTTGTTTCGGTTTCCCAGGCACTTTCCATCGCACAGTACTTTCGTACTATGGAGGCCAAGTCAGCGAAGCGTGTTATCTCACGGCGATTTATGGCGTTAAGGATTCCCTTGTCCGTGCAATTATTGCAGAAAAATAGGATTGCATATTCCTCGCGACAGTCCTTAACCTTGTTCATCGCAAGGAGGAATCTGGCCCAATAGTGATGTACTGTTTCCTGGGGCTCTTGCCTGATGTGGGAAAGATCGCTTATGTTTGGGTGGGTGGGTGGAATTGAATCCGAACCCTTACCCGATCTGGGATCCAGGGGCCGAGGAGTTTCCAATTTTGGAAGTTCCGGTTCCAGGGTGTTACCCGATAATCCTGGCCCGCTGCCTGACTCTAAGTTCAGGGATTGGATGTTGTCCTCCCGTGAACGGGCATCCGGCTCGGAGAACTCGGGAATCCGGACATAGTTGGTCCTCAAGGTAGAGGAAAGGTCGCCTCATTATTCCTCCACCACTGCAATATGATGGGTGACCGGTGGAGAGTTAATCTCCCTTTGATCGGGTTTAAGCCCAATCCGATCATAGTCCGTAGCGACTCCCAAGGCGGCAATGCGATCCAAGAGCTCGTTTAAGGAAGCGAGCTCCATTGGATTCATCTGTTCGGCGAGTGCCGATTTGACGTGGAGGCTGTTTTCGATGACCCGAGAAGTCATCGTCGGCGCGGCGGCCGAACAGGCGGTCATGATGAAACCGCCTAGCCGGAGAGTTTGGCCGACAGCCAAAGCTCCCGCAACAGTAGTACCGTCTTTAAAGACAAGACGAGACATCCTTCCTTCTGGCGACGACACAGTGGAACTCTCAATGAAAGCACCAATGTCGGTGTCAAAACCGGCGGATCTCGGGTAGGGGGTCCCGAACTGTGTGTCTAGGCGGATGGTAACAGGAGACAAGGGAGATGATGCTTTTACCTAGGTTCAGGCCCTCTCGATGGAGGTAAAACCCTACTCCTACTTGATTAATATTGATGATATGGGTAGTACAAGAGTAGATCTACCATGAGATCAGAGAGGCTAAACCCTAGAAGCTAGCCTATGGTATGATTGTTGTTATTGTGTCCTACGGACTAAACCCTCCGGTTTATATAGACACCGGAGGGGGCTAGGGTTACACAGAGTCAGTTACAAGGAAGGAGATCTACATATCTGTATTGCCAAGCTTGCCTTCCACGCCAAGGAGAGTCCCATCCGGACACGGGATGAAGTCTTCAATCTTGTATCTTCATAGTCCAACAGTCCGGCCAAAGGTTATAGTCCGGCTGTCCGGATACCCCCAAATCCAGGACTCCCTCAGTTAGTGCAACGTGCGAGTTATTCCCATGCCATGATGTTATTTTGCAAAGAGATAACCTAACCTGGCGTGTTTGGGACGCCCCTTCCTTCACGAGATATCTACGTTTGCTCAGGAACTGCAAGAATTTGTTAGGGGGTGCGCTAGAGGATTTTGCCGTTCACCCGAACCTTGACTTGGCGCTTTGCATCGCGGTACCCGAGGGGCACGGATTGAGGAGAGTTGCGCCATCTTCCAGGCTCGAATGAGGGTGACTCGCGAGAAGACAAAGAGAAGGAAAAGCTCGCGAGGGCACCTGCCTAGCCCCCTCGCGAGGTATGAGAGAGAGAGATCACGGATAAACTAGAGCCGAAAGACGCGGTAAAAGGCGAAGGAACCAAATTAGCAAGGAACGACAAAGGCAAACTCGATTAAGGAAAAGCAAGCCAACTACGGAAAGCAAATGAAAAGCTGCGTCCGGCACCTAATCTAGTCTTTGAGTCTTCTCACCTGCGCGGAGCTAAGTGCTGTCCACTAGGTGTGGGAGGGAGCCCCAGGGCCTGAGGCCGGTGCTCCTGACACTCCGGGGCGTGTACAGCCCCAACTCATTATTACGTGAGAGTGTCTCGGTCGCTGATTCTTCCCAGGCACCGGGCCTAGCTTCACAGGCTATGGGCCTTGCTTCATAGGCACTGGTCCTTGTTTCACAGGCTTTGGGCCTTGCTTCTCAGGCTCTGGGACTTGCTTCTCAGGCTCTGGGCCTTGCTTCTCTGGCTCTGGGCCTTGCTTCTCAGGCTCTGGGCCTTGCTTCATGGGTAGAACTTCCGGAGGTGCTGGATATTCTAGGCGTTTTGGATGGGTGTCCCCTCTTGCGTCTCCAAGCGCACGGCGCCAGGCCTGGCGATGTGAACGACCCTGAATGGGCCCTCCCACATAGGTGAGAGATTGTGCAAGCCTTCCCTAGAGAGGACCCGCCTCAGGACCAGGTCACCCGTCTCGAGCGTCCTGGAGCGAATGTTGCGGCAGTGGTAGCACCGCAGAGCTTGCTGGTACCTTGCCGCCCTTAATGCAGCTTTGTGATGTCGTTCCTCCCCTAGCACAAGATCCATCCCCTTCATGGCATCCTGCTGCATTTCGTCGAATGCTAGGACCCGTGCGGGGCGATGCCTGACCTCGTGGGGGAGGACTGCTTCAACTCCGTAGACCAGGAAGAACGGAGTCTCGCCCGTTGGCTTGGTAGTGGTGGTGCGGATGGACCACATCACGGACTAGAGCTCGTCGTGCCAGCCCCTGTCGCAGGCCTCCAGCTTCTTCAAGGTCCTGGTCTTGAGGCCCCTTAGGACCTCCGCGTTGGCACACTCGGCCTGGCCATTGCTCCTGGGGTGGGCTACCGAAGTGTAGCAAATCTGCGTTCCAAGGTTAGCACAGTAGGTTTTAAAGAGGTTACTAGTGAACTGCAAGGCGTTATCTATGATGATGCAGTTGGGGACCCCGAAGAGGCTCACGAGGCCCTTGATGAACTTGACAGCAGATCCGGCTGGGATTGTTCAGGCGGCTTCCACCTCTGCCCACTTAGTGAACTTATCGATTGCGACGTAGAGATAGCGGTAACCCCCTGACGCTTGTGGGAACGGGCCTAGGATGTCTAGCCCCCAGACCGTGAATAGCCACGTGAGCGGGATGGTTTGGAGGCCCTGAGGAGGCTGATGGATATGCTTGGCGTGGAATTGGCAAGCTTCGCACGACTTCACCAGCTCGGCTGCATCGTTAAGTGATGTAGGACAATAGAATTCGTTGTGGAAGGCCTTGCCGACGAGGGTCCGTGATGATGAGTGATGTCCACAGTCCCCGCCGTGTATGTCAGTCAGCAGCTCCCTCCCTTGATCACTGGAGATGCAGCGCAGCGTGACGTCGTTCGGTCGTTTCCTGTACAACTCGCCGTCTTGAATGCAATATGTCGTGGCCTGTCGGGACACACGCTCCACGTCCTCTTCTTTCTCCGGCAGTGTCCCATGCGTCAGGTACTCCCTAAGCTCCTTGGTCCAGCACTCCTCCTGGGGCTCGAGCGCCAAGAGCAGCCGAGCTCCTGAGCTTGGGCCGCAATCTGGGGCTCCCGAGGCCGGGGGCTGAGGGAGCTCTTCCCGAGGCTGAGTCGTGCTTGAAAGAGGCGGCGTAGCTAACGTCCTGAAGAGCCACTCTTCGAAGACGCCGGGCTCCTGCGGTTGCCGCTTGGATGCTCTCTAGGTGATGTTGTCGGCTTCCTTGTTGGTGCCCCAGGGCATGTGCTGCAGCTCCAAGCCTGCGAACTGCTTTTCCATTTTGCGCACCTTTGCAAGGTTGGCCTCCATGTGCTCGTCCTTTGGCTCGTACACTTTGTTGGAGAAGTTGACGAGGAGCTGCGAGTCACCCTTGACGATAAGGCGTCTCACCCCCGTAGCCGCCGCAGCCTTCAGGCCGGCTATGAGGCCCTCGTATTCTGCGGTATTGTTAGAGACCTTCTCGCCGTGCTGAAAGCAGAGTTGCACGGTGTAGCAAAGCTTGTCCTGAGTGGGCGAGATGAGTACTGCTCCAGCCCCCACGCCCTGGTGCGCAAAGGCGCCATCAAAATACATGACCCAGCCGTCTAGTGCCTCGCTTCCTGGGGAAGTGGACCAGTCTTCTCCTTCCTCAAGAGCTGGCGCATCTGTCCATTCTGCCACAATAGCGGCAAGCGCGGCTCCCTTGATGACCCTGGTGGTACTAAACTCTAGCTGAAATGCTTGCAGCTCGATGTTCCATTCACCGACCCTTCCGGCTGAGTTTGGGCTCCTAAGTATCCTCTCCAATGGGTAAGACGAGACGACCTTGATGGGGTGCCCCTGGAAGTAGTGCCGCAGCTTGCGTGAGGCCACCAAAAGTGTGAGCAGGAGCTTCTGCGGCATGGGGTAGCGCGCCCTCGCGTCCCGCAGTACAGTGCTGACGAAGTACACTGGGTGCTCGACGAGGGTCGGTACACCGTTGAGTCTCAGGTCCCGCGTAGATTGTGGCATATCCTGCGGTGATGGGTCTCCTGAGACCTGACCACCCTCGGGAGCCTTCGCGATGTTGCTCTGCTGAGCTTGGTCTTCTGCCGCTGATGGCTTCGCTACACCTCTCCGGCCCGGTGCTGTATCAGATCTACCCTTATCTTGACGCTCTTCCCGAACCGCCACCAATGCCGCGCTGGCAGAGTACGGGGTGGCGGCAAGGTAGAGCAAGAGAGGCTCGAGAGGCGGGGGTGCCACCATCACCGGGGGCTGGTGAGGTATTTCTTGAGGTCTCGGAAGGCCTGGTCGGCCTCCGGGGTCCACTCGAAGGGGCCTTTCTTCTTCATGAGCTTAAAGAAGGGCAAGGCGCGCTCTCCTAGCTTAGAGATGAAACGCCCTAACGCGGTCGCCCGTCCTGCCAGTTTTTGCATCTCCTTGAGGGTCTGTGGTGGGCTCATGTCTTCGATGGCCTTGATCTTTTCCGGGTTCACCTCGATCCCTCTGTGGGATACGGGAAACCCTAGCAATTTGCCGGATGGGACACCAAACACACACTTTTCCGGGTTAAGCCTGAAGTTCACTTGGCGCAAGCTCTCGAAGGTCTCCTCCAAGTCTTGAATCAACGTCCTCGCCTCGCGAGATTTAACCACTATGTCATCAACGTAGGCCTCTGTGTTCCTACCGAGCTGCCGCCCCAAGGCGATGTGCATCAGCCGCTGAAAGGTTGCTCCCGTGTTGCGAAGGCCGAAAGGCATGCAGGTGTAGTAGTACACCCCACATGGTTTGAAGAAGGCTGTCTTCTCCACATCGTCCACCGCCATCTTGATCTGATGGTATCCAGAGAACACATCCAAGAAACACAGCAGGTCGCACTCGGCAGAGGAGTCGACGATTTGATCGATGCATGGAAGGGGGAACGGGTCTTGGGGGCAGGCTTTGTTTAGGTTGGTGAAGTTGACGCACATCCGTTCCTTCCCGCCTTTCTTCGGACTGCTTCACGGGGCGTATGTTAGGGCACACCTTTAGATGATGCTAGATTACCTCTCTTGGGACCCCTACCAGTTGATCGGGCTCCCACGCGAATATCTCCTTGTTCGCGCGCATGAACCTCACCAAAGCTTCTTCTTGCCCCAGGTTAAGGCCGACTCCTATGGTGAAGGTGGCTCCTGAAGACCCATCCTCATTGACCGGCACCTGCTTGGTCCCTTCCTTGTTTTGGGTGAACAACTGCTTTTTCTTGGTGGGCGCGGCCTCCTTGGCCACCGGCGCACCGGCGCCGGCTAGCTGCGCTGCTGCCGCGGTCTTGAAGGCGAGCCTGAGCGCCATCACGGCCTCCTTAGCGTCCCTTGGATGGTGAGAACGCCCTTGCTCCCTGGCATCTTCATGAGGTTGTAGCCAGGTGAGTTGCAGCCATGAACTGAGTGAGGGCCGGCTACCCGAGGATGGCATTGTACGGGAGACCGATGCGGGCGATGTCGAAGTCCACCAGCTCGGTGCGATAGTTATCCCACGTGCCAAAGGTGACAGGTAGGCGGATCTGCCCCAAGGGGTGAGCAACTCCACCGCCCACCCCTGTGAAGGGCTTGCTGAGGCCGAGCCGTTCGAGCGGCACATGAAGAAGGCTGAAAGCTTCCACGGAGAGCAGGTTGAGACCAGCGCCGCCGTCGATGAGGGTCTTGGTGATGGCCACGTTGCAGACGGTGGGCGTGCAGAGCATCGGAAGCATCCCTGAGCCGGCGGTGGATCCTGGGTGGTCTTCCTAGTCGAAGGTGAGGTTGGCTTCTGGCGCGGCCCATCCCGGCGGAGCCCCCGGGTACTTGCAGGCGGCCCCAATCTGGCGGAAGAAAGGCTTGACGTGGCGATCTGAAGGAGGTGCTTGGGAGCCACCCAGCAGTGACGTGACTGCGTGGTGTGCCGGTGCCGCGTAGCGCGCAGTGAAGAGGTCGCGGAGTTCCCCCCAGGACGTCACCGTTGATCCTGGGAGGCCGAGCAACCAGGCGCGCGGTTCGCTGGCGAGGTCCAGGGTGAACAAGTTTGCCATGATCTTGTCGTCACCTCCGGCTTCGAGGACGACCTCCTCGTACGCTAGCAGGAAGAGCGCCGAGTCTATCGTGCCACCGCACCCGCCGGAGAGCGGGGCCTAGGGCTCGGTACCCAGACCCCCTGCTGCTGGCGCCGGCCGAGGAGGTCGGTGGCGAGGTACCTGTCATGGGAGCACGGTGCAGCGGTGCGGGGCGTTCGTTGATGGAGAAAAGCTCCGGCGCACCCCTACCTGGCGCGCCAAATGTCGGGGTAGGGGTTCCGGCAAGCCCTTAAGGTTCGAACACTAGGGTGCGCGTGAAGTATTTCACTCCAACCGATCTACACTCTAGCTCGCTAGGATCTTGTGGACGAACTCGACGAACTCACAACACAGAAGGACACAGGGTTTATACTGGTTCGGGCCACCATTGTGGTGTAATACCCTACTCCAGTGTGGTGGTGGTGGATTGCCTCTTGGGCTAATGATGAACAATACAAGGGCAGAACGGCCTCCTGAGGTTAAGGTGTTCTTGTGCTTGGTGAGCTTGTGTGTGAGGTGGTCTCTCTCAAGCTCCGATGAGCCCTCTTGCTCCCTTTTTCTCCACCCCTTTCCCTGTGGTGGCTAGTCCTATTTATAGAGGCCCTGGTCCTCTTCCCAAATATCGAGCGGGAAGGGAGCCAATAATGGCGGGCTAATGTGAAGGGGGACAACTAGTACAAGCTATCCTGACAAAAGTAATCTTCGCCTGCACAAAGTTCTGGTGGTGACGCTGTTCTGGGCTCCACGATGACCTCCGTCTTGCAGTCCTTGGTCTTGGTCTTGTTGCACCAAAATGGCAACCTTTTCCTGATGCCTCGGTACTCCATGGCTGCGCTTGCCCCTTTGCACCAAAGAGGAAACAAGGATGCTGTGCGCGCTGGCACCTGCCTGGTGTCGATCGTCACGGCTCACGTCACGAGAGACTCGTGAGGTTTGCCCCGCCTTGATATCTCCGCTCCTTGTGAGCCTTCCTAACTAGGCCACTCCAGAGGAGGTCTTGCGTCCTCCACCTCGCGAGGGTCTCGGGTGCTTTGTTGGTAAAGATGGGTCGTACGGCCTCCTGGCTCAGCCACGCCGTGGGCAGCAGGCAGGCATGTCTGGGGACCCCCATTCCCAGGACGCCGACAATGGGGAACAGAGAGGAGTCATGCGGGGGGGGGAGCGATCTGTTGTGGGCAGGGGAGATTTTTTAGTTCTCTTTTAGTGGGCCCGAGGAGAACTAACCCAATTAGAACCTCTCCACCAGGTAGTTTTTTTAACAGGGTTAGAGCAAACTAGCTCAAACTAACCCCTCCTATTTGGATAATTTGAGGCTATTTCAACCCAAACTAGCTCTAACTCAGGGATCAAAACAAAGAGGAGTAGTACTGTACATGCTACAGTCTGGACTGTAGCACATTGTTTTTTATGGCCATATCATCACATTGTTTTCTACTGCTGGTTCACTGGCTGCCGTGGTTCGCACTCCTCCGACATGAGTAGTAGTACTACTAGTATATACCACATGATTCTTTTCTCCTTCTTACTACTACGTACTTCGCCGACATGTGGGAGAGCCAGCATCCGGGTCGACATGTCATGCACAGATTAGAGTGCGGAACGGAAGGGGGGAATCACCCCGGTCGTACCGCCAGTAATTATGACTATAGTGAGTAGTCATATCACAAGTCTTTCCAGCAGTAATGCACCGTCAAATCGCACAGCCCGACCTTTCCAGGAGTAAGTAAGTTGAATCCGCTACTCCCTCACCCTCCTCGCCTCTCTCTCAAACCGCCTACGCGAAAACTACCGCGCGTACTGCCCGGGAAAAGCCCCGCCCTCAACTTTTAACTATGCGAAAATAGTTCGAGCTTGTTCGTTCTATATAAATACTAGTAATGTATGTTTATTCACCCGTGGGGTTGTTCAATTAATGGAGGGCCAGGGAGCACAAGTGAACAACCTTAAATAGAGAGTTTCTTTCCATTAATGCCATGTACACAAATTGACACGCTTGTTGTGGACAGAAAAAGATAATCACTCCACTATATATGCACGCAGGGGCCTGAGCGCTTGCTTTACTAGCATTGCTCTCTTCATTCTCTCATCCTCTCCAGATCTAAACAAGATAGCGGTAGCGACATTTTCTCTCTGTTCACCGCTGGTCATAGATCCGGCCAGATCCCTTCAGCTGGTGTGTGTAGAGGACTAGGTGCATCATTCACGCGGTCATCGCCAGCGAGGGAGGAAACCCACAGCTATTGGAGGGGCTCTATCCTCTGCCCATGCCGTTCTCTCTGACACAACGCCGGCTCGGGACGTCCTCCAACCCTTCTTCCTCCCTGTCGTATTGTGCATAGATCTGACCTGCCGCCGCCGACATCCCGATGACCCTCGGGTGTAAGTTCTTCAAAAGCGGCCTTGCTATACTGCGCTAGCTCCCCACCTATCTGCATGTGCATCTTTTTCTACTCCCATCAGCTCTTCCAAAGCCACCTAAATTTTTAGTATTATTAGGGGTAAAGCTACTTCATGCATTCAAATCTAGGACTTGGTTCAAACAACGAAGAAAGGGGGGGGAAGTAGTAGCATGAATCTAGGACTTGATTCAAAGAGGAAATAATATGGTGAAAGTAGTAGAGACCGGATAGCCAACCGGTCTATTGGTTGAAAAGGGAAATAATGGGAAAACGCATTACAAACTAGATAAGGAATAGATCTATTACTGGTTGAAAAATGATAGAAAGTGGCGGCTGGTGGACAAGTCAACAGAGTATGTCCAAGATTAGATTTGTTTCCCTCACATAGTAAAAGGTCTCCAGGATTAGAATTGCTGCCCTCACATAGTAAAAGGTCTCCAGGATTAGAATTGCTGCCCTCACATAGTAAAAGGTCTCCAGGATTGGATTTTCTACCCTCACATAGTAAAAGGTCTCCAGGATTAGATTTGCTGCCCTCACAGAGCATGAACAAACTCGGCATCACCACTTTATGCCTCCTTGTAGGTACATTGTGCTGAGACGTCCACTGTCGCATGTCCTTATGCCAACCTTTTGTTGTTGTTAATGTAAGGGCGCATGTAAAATGAAGCGATCACACTGTTACCTTAAGGACATGTCTAACCAGTGTTCTTGTTAATCTAATGCCTCCAGTGATATGATGCAATTAAATTGTGTTACAAATGGTACTCCTGATGTTTCCCCCAGTATGATAAGTAAGTTGCTCCTTTGAGCTACTGAGTGTCCTGGTGTCCCCGTAGTCCCATGCCCTTAAACCAACTCTTTAGCTGTTGTTGATTTACTGTATCTGGTAAACAAGCAATGCCACCATTAAAGTAATCCCATATATGACAAATGTCATTGTTGATCGTAATGCTTCTGGTAACTTGAAGCATCGCTGGTGTTTTAAAAATTCTACTATCCTTGCGTGATTGCCATGAACATAATTAAGATGATTCTTTTCATTTCATGTATGTTTCATATATTCTTATTGACCAGCAACTATTTACTTTCTATCTTTTTGTGCAGATAGGGAAATCCATTTCACCTTGTTGCTATTGTGACCTTTCGGTGAACTTCACAAAACAATTTTTTTGGAATGAGTGTCTTGTGTAGTTCAACTAAAATTTCACATGGGCAACATCTCTCAATTTCGATGGAATGATACGTCAAGACCCTAATCTTCCTCGGGAGGGCTGATCTGGAGTCCGTTCGGGGCTCTGGAGAGGGGAATCCGTCGCCATCATCATCATCAACATCCTCCATCACCAATTTCATGATGCTCACCGCCGTGCGTGAGTAATTCCATCGTAGGCTTGCTGGACGGTGATGGGTTGGATGAGATTTACCATGTAATCGAGTTAGTTTTGTTAGGGTTTGATCCCTAGTATCCATATGTTCTGAGATTGATGTTGCTATGACTTTGCTATGCTTAATGCTTGTCACTAGGGCCCGAGTGCCATGATTTCAGATCTGAACCTATTATGTTTTCATGAATATATGTGAGTTCTTGATCCTATCTTGCAAGTAATAGTCACCTACTATGTGTTATGATCCGGCAACCCCGAAGTGACAATAATCGGGACCACTCCCGGTGATGACCATAGTTTGAGGAGTTCATGTATTCACTAAGTGTTAATGCTTTGTCCGGTACTCTATTAAAAGGAGGCCTTAATATCCCTTAGTTTCCAATAGGACCCCGCTACCACGGGAGGGTAGGACAAAAGATGTCATGCAAGTTCTTTTCCATAAGCACGTATGACTATATTCGGAATACATGCCTACATTACATTGATGAACTGGAGCTAGTTCTGTGTCACCCTATGTTATAACTGTTGCATGAGGAATCGCATCCGACATAATTATCCATCATTGATCCATTGCCTATGAGCTTTTCACATATTGATCTTTGCTTAGTTACTTTTCCGTTGCCACTGTTACGATTGCTACAAAAACTACTACTGTTACTTTTGCCACCATTACCGTTACTTCCATACTACTTTGCTACTAAATACTTTTGCTGCAGATATTAAGTCTTTCAGGTGTGGTTGAATTGACAACTCAACTGCTAATACTTGAGAATATTCTTTGGCTCCCCTTGTGTCGAATCAATAAATTTGGGTTGAATACTCTACCCTCGAAAACTGTTGCGATCCCCTATACTTGTGGGTTATCAAGACTATTTTCTGGCGCCATTGCCGGGGAGCATAGCTCTATTCTTTGAGTCACTTGGGATTTATATCTGTTGATCACTATGAGGAACTTGAAAGATGAAAGAACCAAGATTTTTCCCTCAACTACGAGGGGAGGTAAGGAACTGCCATCTAGCTCTGCACTTGATTCACCTTCTATTATGAGTAAATTTGCGACACCTACACATTATTGATTCTGATATGTCGCATGTTATTGATGATGCCACTTCTGCTATGCATGATCTTATGATGAAACTACTTCTATGCTTGATAATACTGTGCCATTAGGTGAATTTCTTGATGAACAACTTGCTAGGGTTAGAGAGAATGAAATTATTGAAACAGATAATATTGATGAAAGTGATGATGAAGATTCTCCCCCTAGATATGAATAGCCTGATGTGCCTGAGGGTTATGTTATGGATGAAGAAACTGCTAGAGACCTTTTGCTTGCAAAGATATATATGATCTTAAGAAACTGTTAGCTAAGCTGAAAGAAAAGTCTTTGAATGCTAGAATGAAATATGACCTGCTTTTGCTACTTCACCTATCTGTATTTCTGATAAGGATTATGATTTCTCTGTCGATCCTGAGTTAATTACTTTGGTTGAATCTGATCCTTTTTATGGCTATGAATCTGAAACTGTTGTGGCACATCTTACTAAATTGAATGATATAGCCACCCTATTCACTCATGAGGAAAAAATTCGTTACTACTATATCCTTAAGTTATTTCCGTTCTCATTAAAGGGTGATGCTAAAACATGGTTTAATTCTCTTGCTCCTGGTGTCGGTGTCAAAACCGGTGGATCTCGGGTAGGGGGTCCCGAACTGTGCATCTAAGGTCGATGGTAATAGGAGACAGGGGACACAATGTTTACCCAGGTTCGGGCCCTCTCTATGGAGGTAATACCCTACTTCCCGCTTGATTGATCTTGATGAATAGGAGTATTACAAGAGTTGATCTACCACGAGATCATGATGGCTAAACCCTAAAAGTCTAGCCTGACTATGGTTATGAGGATATGTCTACGGACCTAGCCCTCCGGTTTATATAGACATAGGAGGGATCTAGGGTTACATAAGGTCGGTTACAGATAAAGGAATCTTCATATTTGATCGCCAAGCTTTCCTTCCATGCTAGGGAGAGTCCAATACAGACACGGGAAGATTCTTCGGTCTTTGTATCTTCACAGCCCATCAGTCCGACCCATATCCAATAGATCAGACATACGATGACCCCTTAGTCCAGGACTCCCTCAGTAGCCCCTGAACCAAGCTTCAATGACGAGGTGTCCGGCGCGCAGATTGTCTTCCGCTTTGCAAGGCGGGTTCCCCTTTCCGAATAGTCCAAGATAGTCTTTGGATGAAACGAATGTGTCTGGATCTGCAACACAAGTACCACACACACAGCTATAGATAATATAATGTTTCACAAGTCCCATCTGCTAACAACTTTCTGTGAGATGACATCACGTCTGTGCAGTCATTATATGGAACTGTTTTTGTCTGCCATTTCGCATTTCGAGATGCGGTTTCCATTGGCACGTCTTGTCAAAGCAGATATCGTGTCCCCTTATCACGGGATTCTCATCAATACGGGTGTGGGTAATCCAACCGTGTCATTTGCACAGCCCTTGGGAATAGGCGAGTTTTAGGGCGAGTGGGGAGGCGTTCGATATTCACTGCCTTTATAAGGAGATAAGGACTCCCTTTCTTCACCCATGCCTTCTCTCTTCCTCTTCCCTTCCATTCGTGAGCTCCAGCGCCCAAGTTCTCATCTTCCCCCACTCGAGCAATCTCTCAACTGATACCTCTCCAACGTATCTATAATTTTTGATTGTTCCATGCTATTATATTATCAACCTTGGATGTTTTATATGCATTTATATGCTATTTTATATGATTTTTGGGACTAACCTATTAACCTAGAGCCCAGTGCCAGTTTCTGTTTTTTCCTTGTTTTAGAGTATCGCAGAAAAGGAAAATCAAACGGAGTCCAATTGACCTGAAACTTCACGGAACTTATTTTTGGACCAGAAGAAGCCCACGGAGTATCGGAGTTGGACCAGGAGAGTCCCGGGCTGCCCACGAGGGTGGGGGCGCGCCCACCCCCCTGGGCGCGCCCCTGCCTCGTGGACAGCCCGGAGGTCCACCGACGTACTTCTTCCTCCCATATATACCCATATACCCTAAAAACTTCGGGAGCACAATAGATCGGGAGTTCCGCCGCCAGAAGCCTCCGTAGCCACCGAAAACCAATCTAGACCCGTTCTGGCACCCTGCCGGAGGGGGAATCCCTCTCCGGTGGCCATCTTCATCATCCCGGCGCTCTCCATGACGAGGAGGGAGTAGTTCACCCTCGGGGCTGAGGGTATGTACCAGTAGCTATGTGTTTGATCTCTCTCTCTCTCTGTGTTCTTGAGGTGATACGATCTTGATGTATCGCGAGCTTTGCTATTATAGTTGGATCTTATGATGTTTCTCCCCCTCTACTCTCTTGTAATGGATTGAGTTTTCCCTTTGAAGTTATCTTATCGGATTGAGTCTTTAAGGATTTGAGAACACTTGATGTATGTCTTGCGTGGGATACCCGTGGTGACAATGGGGTATTCTATTGATCCACTTGATGTATGTTTTGGTGATCAACTTGCGGGTTCCGCCCATGAACCTATGCATAGGGGTTGGCACACGTTTTCGTCTTGACTCTCCGGTAGAAACTTTGGGGCACTCTTTGAGGTTCTATGTGTTGGTTGAATAGATGAATCTGAGATTGTGTGATGCATATCGTATAATCATACCCACGGATACTTGAGGTGACATTGGAGTATCTAGGTGACATTAGGGTTTTGGTTGATTTGTGTCTTAAGGTGTTATTCTAGTACGAACTCTAGGGCTGTTTGTGACACTTATAGGAATAGCCCAACGGATTGATTGGAAAGAATAACTTTGAGGTGGTTTCGTACCCTACCATAATCTCTTCGTTTGTTCTCCGCTATTAGTGACTTTGGAGTGACTCTTTGTTGCATGTTGAGGGATAGTTATGTGATCCAATTATGTTATTATTGTTGAGGGAACTTGCACTAGCGAAAGTATGAACCCTAGGCCTTGTTTCAACGCATTGCAATACCGTTTACGCTCACTTTTATCATTAGTTACCTTGCTGTTTTTATATTTTCAGATTACAAAAACCATTATCTACCATCCATATACCACTTGTATCACCATCTCTTCGCCGAACTAGTGCACCTATACAATTTACCATTGTATTGGGTGTGTTGGGGACACAAGAGACTCTTTGTTATTTGGTTGCAGGGTTGCTTGAGAGAGACCATCTTCATCCTACGCCTCCTACGGATTGATAAACCTTAGGTCATCCACTTGAGGGAAATTTGCTACTGTCCTACAAACCTCTGCACTTGGAGGCCCAACAACGTCTACAAGAAGAAGGTTGTGTAGTAGACATCAAGCTCTTTTCTGGCGCCGTTGCCGGGGAGGCTAGGTAAGCGGCACTAACACCCCGACTAAGCTCTTTTCTGGCCGTTGCCGGGGAGGTTAGCACTTGAATGTATATCTTTAGATCTTGCAATCGAATCTTTTTGTTTCTTGTTTTATCACTAGTTTAGTTTATAAAAGAAAATTACAAAAAATGGAATTGAGGTACCTCATATGCTTCATCTTTTTAATGTCTTTCGTGAAAATAAGGATTCCGATAATTGTGCCAAGTTAGAAGAAGAATGCATTAAAATGTTTGGCACTAAATATTTGAATGATGAGCATGATTGCAATGTTGTTAGTATGAATTCCTTGAATATCCATGATGCTAATGATATGCAAAGCCACAAGCTTGGGGAAGCTATGTTTGATGAAGATGATATTTTTTGTCCCCCAAGTTTTGATGAGCAAATTTATTATGATGAAAGCATGCCTCCTATTTATGATGATTATATTGATGAAAGTGGATTTGGAGAGGTCATGACTTTATTTTGTGATGAATCCACTATTTCGGAAGAGGTTCCAATTGATTATGAGAACAAAGTTGCTATCTATGATGATTATTGTGATGACTTGTATGCTATAAAGAATAATGATATCCATGAAACTTGTCATCATGATTTTAGTTTTCAATTGGATTATGCCTCACATGATAATTATTTTGTTGAGTTTGCTCCCACTATTATTCATGAGAAGAATTTTGCTTTGTGTGGAGAGTAATAAAATTTCTATGCTTGTAGATCATGAAAAGAATGCTTTAGGTGCTGGTTATATTGTTGAATTCATTCATGATGCTACTGAAAATTATTATGAGGGAGGAATATATGCTTGTAGGAATTGCAATAATATCAAGTTTCCTCTCTATGTGCTTAAAGTTTTGAAGTTATGCTTGTTTTGCCTTCCTATGCTAGTTGATTATTGTTCCCATAAGTTGTTTGCTCACAAAATCCCTATGCATAGGAAGTGGGTTAGACTTAAATGTGCTAGTCATATTCTTCATGATGCTCTCTTTATGTTTCAATTCTTATCTTTTATGTGAGCATCATTGAAATCATCATGCCTAGCTAGGGGCGTTAAACGATAGCGCTTGTTGGGAGGCAACCCAATTTTATTTTTGTTCCTTGCTTTTTGCTCCTGTTTAGTAATAAATAATTTATCTAGCCTCTGTTATGATTGAGTTTTTATGTTTTAATTAGTGTTTGTGCCAAGTAGAACCGTTGGGAAGACTTGGGGAAAGTCTTGTTGATCATGCTGTAAAAAACAGAAACTTTAGCGCTCACGAGAATTGCTGCCATTTTTTATTGGAGAGTGCTATTTAGTTAATTATTTTTTTTAAGATGATTAATAGATAAATTCCTCAGTCCAGCAATTTATTTGAATTTATGGTTCCAGAAGTTTGCGTTAGTTACAGATTACTACAGACTGTTCTGTTTTTGACAGATTCTGTTTTTCATGTGTTGTTTACTTATTTTGATGAATCTATGGCTAGTAAAAGAGTTTATAAACCATAGAGAAGTTGGAATACAGTAGGTTTAACACCAATATAAATAAATAATGAGTTCATTACAGTACCTTATGATGGTGATTTGCTTTCTTATACTAACGGAGCTTACGAGTTTTCTGTTAAGTTTTGTGTTGTGAAGTTTTCAAGTTTTGGGTAAAGATTCGATAGACTATGGAATAAGGAGTGGCAAGAGCCTAAGCTTGGGGATGCCCAAGGCACCCCAAGGTAATATTCAAGGACAACCAAGAGCCTAAGCTTGGGGATGCCCCAGAAGGCATCCCCTCTTTCGTCTTCGTTCATCGGTAACTTTACTTGGAGCTATATTTTTATTCACCACATGATATGTGTTTTGCTTGGAGCGTCATTTTATTTTATTTAGTTTTTCTTGCTGTTTGAATAAAATACCAAGATCTGAAATTATTAAATGTTAGAGAGTCTTCATATGTTGCATAATTATTCGACTACTCATTGATCTTCACTTATATCTTTCGGAGTAGTTTGTTGTTGCTCTAGTGCTTCACTTATATCTTTTTAGAGCATGGTGGTGGTTTTATTTTATAGAAATAGATGAACTCTCATGCTGTCACTTATATTATTTTGAGAGTCCTAAACAGCATGGTAATTTGCTTTGGTTATGAATTTAGTCCTAATATGATGGGCATCCAAGAGGGATATAATAAAAACTTTCATATAAAGTGCATTGAATACTATGAGAAGTTTGATACTTGATGATTGTTTTGAGATATGAGGATGGTAATATTAGAGTCATGCTAGTTGAGTAGTTGTGAATTTGAGAAATACTTGTGTTGAAGTTTGTGATTCCCGTAGCATGCACGTATGGTGAACCGTTATGTGATGAAGTCGGAGCATGATTTATTTATTGATTGTCCTTCCTTATGAGTGGCGGTCGGGGACGAGCGATGGTCTTTTCCTACCAATCTATCCCCCTAGGAGCATGCACGCGTAGTACTTTGTTTCGATAACTAATAGATTTTTGCAATAAGTATTGAGTTCTTTATGACTAATGTTGAGTCCATGGATTATACGCACTCTCACCCTTCCACCATTGCTAGCCTCTCTAGTACCACGCACCTTTCGCCGGTATCATACACCCACCATATACCTTCCTCAAAACAGCCACCATACCTACCTATTATGGCATTTCCATAGCCATTCTGAGATATATTGCCATGCAACTTTCCACCGTTCCGTTATTATGACATGCTTCATCATTGTCATATTGCTTTGCATGATCATGTAGTTGACATCGTATTTGTGGCAAAGCCACCGTTCATAATTCTTCCATACATGTCACTCTTGAGTCATTGCACATCCGGTACACCGCCGGAGGCATTCATATAGAGTCATATTTTGTTCTAAGTATCGAGTTGTAATTCTTGAGTTGTAAGTAAATAAAAGTGTGATGATCATCATTATTAGAGCATTGTCCCAGTGAGGAAAGGATGATGGAGACTATGATTCCCCCATAAGTCGGGATGAGACTCCGGACGAAAAAAAGAAAAAAAGAGGCCATAAAAAGAAAAGGCCCAAATAAAAAAATAAAAAAAAAAAAATGAGAGAAAAAGAGAGAAGGGACAATGCTACTATCCTTTTACCACACTTGTGCTTCAAAGTAGCACCATGATCTTCATGATAGAGAGTCTCCTATGTTGTCACTTTCATATACTAGTGGGAATCTTTCATTATAGAACTTGGCTTGTATATTCCAATGATGGGCTTCCTCAAAATGCCCTAGGTCTTCGTGAGCAAGCGAGTTGGATGCACACCCACTAGTTTCTTTTGTTGAGCTTTCATACTTATAGCTCTAGTGCATCCGTTGCATGGCAATCCCTACTCACTCACATTGATATCTATAATGGGCATCTCCATAGCCCGTTGATACGCCTAGTTGATGTGAGACTATCTTCTCCTTTTTGTCTTCTCCACAACCACCATTCTATTCCACCTATAGTGCTATGTCCATGGCTCACGCTCATGTATTGCGTGAAGATTGAAAAAGTTTGAGAACATCAAAAGTATGAAACAATTGCTTGGCTTGTCATCGGGGTTGTGCATGATTTAAATATTTGTGTGGTGAAGATGGAGCATAGCCAGACTATATGATTTTGTAGGGATAACTTTCTTTGGCCATGTTATTTTGAAGAGACATAATTGCTTATTAGTATGCTTGAAGTATTATTATTTTTATGTCAATATTAAACTTTTGTCTTGAATCTTATGGATCTGAATATTCTTGCCACAATAAAGAAATTACATGGATAAATATGTTAGGTAGCATTCCACATCAAAAATTCTGTTTTTATCATTTACCTACTCGAGGACGAGCAGGAATTAAGCTTGGGGATGCTGATACGTCTCCAACGTATCTATAATTTTTGATTGTTCCATGCTATTATATTATCAACCTTGGATGTTTTATATGCATTTATATGCTATTTTATATGATTTTTGGGACTAACCTATTAACCTAGAGCCCAGTGCCAGTTTCTGTTTTTTCCTTGTTTTAGAGTATCGCAGAAAAGGAAAATCAAACGGAGTCCAATTGACCTGAAACTTCACGGAACTTATTTTTGGACCAGAAGAAGCCCACGGAGTATCGAGTTGGACCAGGAGAGTCCCGGGCTGCCCACGAGGGTGGGGGGCGCGCCCACCCCCTGGGCGCGCCCCCTGCCTCGTGGACAGCCCGGAGGTCCACCGACGTACTTCTTCCTCCCATATATACCCATATACCCTAAAAACTTCGGGGAGCACAATAGATCGGAGTTCCGCCGCCAGAAGCCTCTGTAGCCACCGAAAAACTCTAGACCCGTTCCGGCACCCTGCCGGAGGGGGAATCCCTCCGTGTGGCCATCTTCATCATCCCGGTGCTCTCCATGACGAGGAGGGAGTAGTTCTCCCTCGGGGCTGAGGGTATGTACCAGTAGCTATGTGTTTGATCTCTCTCTCTCTCGTGTTCTTGAGGTGATACGATCTTGATGTATCGCGAGCTTTGCTATTATAGCTGGATCTTATGATGTTTCTCCCCCTCTACTCTCTTGTAATGGATTGAGTTTTCCCTTTGAAGTTATCTTATCGATTGAGTCTTTAAGGATTTGAGAACACTTGATGTATGTCTTGCGTGGGATACCCGTGGTGACAATGGGGTATTATATTGATCCACTTGATGTATGTTTTGGTGATCAACTTGCGGGTTCCGCCCATGAACCTATGCATAGGGGTTGGCACACGTTTTCGTCTTGATCTCCGGTAGAAACTTTGGGGCACTCTTTGAGGTTCTATGTGTTGGTTGAATAGATGAATCTGAGATTGTGTGATGCATATCGTATAATCATACTCTCTTCTTTTTTT
>NC_053025.1:446201286-446237813 GCF_003073215.2 Triticum urartu | reverse complement strand
TTCGGCGATTTAAGGAGACTTCATGACGATGTGCTGCGGATAGAGAAAGGCCTCATCGCCTCAAAAAATCCAGGATACCCACTCTACGTGGTTAACGTGCCGCGACAATTGTCGTACGTCGACACATTCCCCGGAGAAGTTCTTCCTTCGATTCGATTACATCTTCGACATGTTTCACTTGAAGAAGCTGGATTTTACGTTTGTCCGCCTTTATGCCTTGCACATGAACTACCTCATCGGGGTTGAGCAGATACCTCATATCTGTGTCTGACCCGTACTATCATGCACGAGGGCTTCTTGGGAGTCTGCGCAGAGCACCGTGAATACGCGAGGGAATACATCGCCAATTTCATGCTCCAATAAGGACAAGGAGGCGATTCTCGTGCCTTATCATCCCTGTAAGTCATCCGCGGATATCCTTCCTTTGATTTCAATCATTCATTTGCACGGTGGAGGCTAATTAATTTGAGGTGTACTTATTTTGCGCAGCGGCGGGCGCGCCGTCCTCATCATCCTCTACCCCCGATACTCCCACGCTCTTTACTTGGACTCGTCGAAGAACATTAACAAAAAGGATTACACCCACATCAAGTCTGTTCTCGACAGTGCTATGTTTTACTACGGCGCACGGGGTGGAGAGGTCAAGGACAAGAAGAAAAGGGACGGCAGGCCCGCCTTCGGCCATAAGACCGACTTCTTGCATCCAACAACCGAGTGATTCTCTTAATGATGGATTCTATGTCCTACACCACATGCTGGAGTACAGACGGGATCACCAGAACCTTCGCATGTCACCTATCTGGCGATGCCCATATTCTGCAATGGGCAAAGAACTTAGGAGATATCAAGGATCATCGACTTCGAGCTGAGTTCTATCACATCCAGCGCGAACTTGCCCAAATCATCATGAAGGAGTCGTCGAAAAAAGGGATGTTCTACGAAGAAGGACAAATGTCGCGGAAGACGTCCGAACACGCGTAGCCGCTCAGCGTCTCGACCTGAAGCCTTTCACTAAGCTCGGGGACTATCTCCCTAACTTGGATGGATGGCACGACATGGAGTGATTGTCGATATATGACAATGTGTCCGTTTAGTCCATACTATCTGTATGACGAAACTTTGAATTATGCATGACGAAACTTTATTTGTGATGTAATTAAACCGTCCTCCTCGACTAGCGAAGATCACTCTAGTTAGGGCATTTTGGGTACGATGAACTTTGTTATTTATGCTTATGATATGTTGCTTCTATTTTTGCCAAGTCTGTCTCTTTCTGTTGCTCAACTATATATGTTGCATATCATCGACTCATGTGACATGTATGCAGGTGTATAGATCATCGATGGCGAAGAAGTGCTACGCCAGGAGTATACGACGAGTGGCCGGAATGTCAGGCCCAGGTGTACCGGTTTCTGGTTTCCGAGCGACAGCCAGTAGTTAGTTTAGGTTCACGCTAATGCGAGAGAGGGATACGAACTCCTGTACTGCATAGTTCCGCTCTCACTCAAAGTGATAGCTCTTCTCGTGTATATCATTGTTTAGATGGATGACGATGTAGTTGCAAGTAATCGAGACTTGTATCACTATTTTCGAGATGATGACGAGAGACCACTTTGTGTTGGATGATGATTATGATGATGACATGATTTGATGAGACTATTTGTATGTATATGCTATGATTACATTTGTATGTGTATGATATGCTAAAGATTATTGTATAAAGCCTATTCAAATACAAAACAAATATGCAGAAAAAAACTAATAAAACTAGCAGTAGCGAGGGGAACAAAGTTAGCAGTAGCGCTCCCTTACCAGTAGCGCTTCCTGCTAAAAAGCGCTGCAGATATTAGCAGCAGCGCTCTTCACTAAAGCGCGCTACTGCTAGCCATGTATAGCAGTAGCGTGGGACACAGCGCTACTGCTACACGTTAGCTGTAGCGCCTTATCAGTAGCGCGTCGTCCCGCGCTACTGATAGGCAAAATACCCGCGCTACTGCTAGGGTTTTCCCTAGTAGTGAGTCTTTCCGTAGATTAATTAAGTGATATAAATGTGAAATGATAAGGTACAGTAGAATTATGTGGAAACAATTATGAATCTTGTCTTTGACAGTACCAAAGTGAATGATTTGCTCTTTATCATACTAACCTATCTCACGAAGTTCCATTAAGTTTTGTGTGATTGAAGTTTTCAAGTTTTGGGTGAGATATCGATATGAGGAGAATAAGGAGTGGCAAGACCCTAAGCTTGGGGATGCCCAAGGCACCCCAAGGTAATATTCAAGGAAGATCCAAGCAACTAAGCTTGGGGATGCCCCGGAAGGCATCCCCTCTTTTTCTCTAACATTATCGGTAACCTCACTTGGAGCTAATTTTTTATTCGTCACATGATATGTGTTTTTCTTGGAGCATCATTTTATTTTGTTAGGATTTTGCTTGTGTTATTTAGAGTAATGTTTTTATCTTTATTTCAATAAAAATGTCAAGGATAGCCTTTACCATGCTTATTTTGCAAGTCTATATGTTGTTGTTTAACAGAAAGTTTTTTATGTTTTGAATATTTGTGAATAGTCAGAACATGATAAAATCTTGAAATTTTTACACAATGAGTAAAACAAATTCTACAGTGTGGTAATTTTTTCAGAATTTTTGGTAAGATAAGTATGATTCCTCTTGCATTCTTTACAGACTATTCCTGTTTAGACAGATTGTTTTATGTTGCATTGTTTGCATATGTTTGCTTGTTTAATGATTCTATTTGAGGATAGGAGTATTAAATATGCAGAGGCATTTAGTATGCAATGTTAAATAATATTTTAGTGATTTTACAGTAGAGAATGATAAGTTTTGCATTGATTTATACTAACTTATCTCACGAGTTCTTGTTTGAGTTTTGTGTGGATGAAGTTTTTAAGATTTAGAAAACCTGATATAAAAGGAATTAAGGAGACACAAAAGCTCAAGCTTGGGGATGCCCAAGGCATCCCAAGATAATATTCAGAAGTCTCAAAGCATCTAAGCCTTGGGGAATGCCGGTAGGCATCCCACGCCTTTCTTCATCAACAATTATTCTGGTCTCCTTCTCTCGTCGTTGAGCCTAAGCTCTCTAGCTCTTCTGTCTCCTTCACCGAGACTGATAATGTTCTCTAATATCTTTGAGAATATCGTCGAGTTGTTTATAGTCTCTTGTATTTGTGTTTGCTCATCTTCTATCAATAGAATAAGTGTGCCTAATTGAGTTAGAATTTCTCGATATAGTTTTTTAATGTATGAGACATGCATCGTTCTCTAAATATATGAAATCTACATCTACATCACATTAACTTACTACTTAAAGTCTTTCATTAATAATGATCATTTTAAATGGAGGATGAGGTCTCAAAAATAGCTACCTCAAGTTTCTCATTATTATCCTCTAGCTGCGCGCTCTTACATCAATTATCGCTAATTAGTTATATAATGTGTGGAGTAGTTTTCATTTTACTCTTCGTTGCTTCACACAATGTAAAACTCTATGAGTTGAGAATATATGTTATGAAGGCGTGTGCAATTTGATATAATATGTCAGATATAAATGTTGGAATATGTATATAGATGTCTACGACGTCTATTCACTCTTGTTGTTTGATAGTGGATTCAAACTATCTTAGGTGTGTAAGTGTATGATACAAGATGGTCACAAATAAGTTGGATCATACAAGTTGCGATTCTGAAGCTTGACAATCCATCATGTATGAGTTTCAGTATACTAAGCAAATCAGATACTCCTTTTGTCAACATATCAGAATTAAGTCAATATATGGATTATTATTGGAACTCATTTCTCACCATATATTGAAGTTGGTAATATATACTCATATGTAAATTATTCTCATAGCTGTGAGAATAAACCCTTATGTTAGAAGTTGTATTGTAAGTGAGAGAAAACGCTTTAGAGAAATGAGTATTTATGTTGTATAAGTTGGAAGAGGTTATAATGTCGATAAGAAGTCCGATATTTTGGGAGGCTTATGATTGTTACTGGAGGGTTAATATTTCCGACGTACTAGCCGTAAGTCAGGGTCTTATGCTCAATTAAGATTGTTGGTTGAAAGCCCCCTGGCAATGAGATGTGAAAAGATAACTTCGCCTATAGCTGGCAAGGCTCCAAGTTCGCGGCCCAAGGATAGTTCCGTTGTTTCAATATGAGCCAGATATTGATGAAGCGACATCTACTCACAGTTGTATTATGAGTTGAATTGTAAATTAGATAATAGGCCGAGCAGACGGACCGAGAGCAAGCCGACCATCATCTCCGCATACACGGGACCCAACTCTATTAATACTAAAAGCGGAAGGCGCTCCTTGGTGAGGCATCTGTCAAACCTAACTTTGATAATAATTAGGGAACGACGCAGCTGGCGTATATGTGATAGAAAGACAGAACAACACACCGAGAGCCAGGCCAAGCGCATATCGCTCCGCACTGGCTCCATTCAGAATACACCTCCCTAGCCCAGATTCGCCAATCACAACATAGACGCCTAGGCTTACCTCTACAATCGTAAAGGGGCCAACTATAACCAGTATAAATTCCCTCCCATCGTAGGCAAGAACACAACCACAGCCCCAGGCCAAACATGCGCCGCCTCCCGTGTGTCCACACGTTTAAACATCCTCTCCTCCAACCCAGATACCGCCCGAGGGACCTCCACGAACTAAGCTCTTCCGAGGAACATACGTCGCAACACGTGACAATACTCCAGACTAGTTCGCGCGCCATTCTGGGCGATCGACGATGGTTTCAAACTTTCTTAAGCAAGGGCAGCTTTGATGGACTCAAGGGCACTCGGTGGGCCCACACACATGACGAAGCCACGTCAGTCTGCCGGCAAGCTCACATCGAACGGTGCCAGGATGGTCCGGCCAACCAAACCGATTGCAGAGCCGTTCAATCGACCATAAACACGTGCTACCAGTGTTCATGTTCTTCGTCGGCATAGATTTGAGTCGCGAACCGTGCCCATGAGCCATGACCCTGTACCGTACTATCATTCGTGAATAGACGGCTCAGCGGCTGCAAGCCCTTTCGCTGTCAAGCCCAGCATAGACATGTTTTCGTTCGTGTTTGTCCGATCAATGGAGCAGAAGTAGAGGATGATCGGCATCTGAATGGAGAATACCATTGTTCTGCTCTGACGACGATCTTCTCGGAGAAAACCAGATCATTTTGCTAGCTGCGAGGGACTGGCAACCATGGATCCTAATCGGAGGCATTCTCGGATGCAAACAGTTCCAGACCTCCCTTGACTCTTGCCAGCCGCTGTCCTACTTCCCCATGCACGTCCACAATCACGCCCACTCATCAACCACCGCCAGCTCATGCTCTTTCGTTCAGTAAACAGCCTGCACACCGGCCGCGAGAGCACGGGGCTCACATGCCACCCCATCAAGCTCAATTCGTTTATCCTGACTTGTTCGACACTTTGCAACCTGATGCTTGCGGGACCGCGGATTCCCATACATGTGCAGCATTCCCTAACCTCCGTGTATCAACACTCGAATGCAGAGAGTTCCGCAGCGTGAAGATCAGATAACTCAGTCGTAAAGCCCAATCTAGCAGTAGAGCAAACGCGTAGCGGATGGCTCATATGCAAAAAACGGCCGATTGGAAGCTCAGGGTAGGGTCGACCTACCTTTGGACTGATCACGTCATCCTAAATAGGGTAAGCCTCGATGAGCCGAAGTACTGACTCGGTCCGCGCATATCCCGCCGAGTTATGAGCCATAGGATCTCTTCAGACGACGCCTCCCTTGGCGGTGGGCAGGTAAAGAATACTAGTAACCAAACCAGGTAATTGTCATAACCGGGCGGAGGTACTTGATGAAGTGGCACGAGAAAGGTGAGCGCCGGTTTTTCAGTGTGTAACACGCGCACGATGGAGAGCCGCGCTCATGAGCCCATAATTATTGTGCCACGTGTTCCAACACCCCTGGGGGCATCACTCCAACCGTTCTATGACTAGACCATATCCGTGGAGCGCTCTCTTGTCCTATACGGCCGTTTGAAATTCTGCAGTCTCCTGCTCAGACTGACGGCGAATCACCGAGTTCGATTGAGGCACGACGGGCCAGAGAGCTCCCTTCAAACAGCTTTAAACCAGCAGCAGAGTTATTCGCACAGTCGTGAGAGGATTCATTCCACCCCCGTCCAAGCCGGAGCTACAGCAGGCACGTTGAGGATGAACCGGCTCGTGTCAAGCAGTGCACGTCGCCGTAATCCTCGCCGCGAGGGCACAACCCGGCAGGGGGAGGTGCTAATGCGCAGGATGTGGTGGATCATGGTCGCGCACGTCGAGAGGCCGAGTTAGCAGCTCTGCACGGAGCCCGTCAACCTACTCCGGTTCACCCTACCGCTTCAGTAGAGCCAGGTGTGGTATTCAGTTCCTTAGGGGTGCCGTGTCTCACCCCCGCTTTGCGTAATGTGCGACTGCCCAAGGATTTCAAAGGACCTCGTAAGGTACCCAATTACACCGCCGATCTGCAACCAGAGGCATGGGTTGAAAGCTATGAGATGGCAATGGAGATGTTAGATGTGGATGAAGCAGTATGTGCTAAATACTTCACCATGATGTTGGAAGGAACCTCGTACTTGGTTGAAGAGCTTACCAACTAACTCTGTCGGATCATGGGCCGAATTGAAGCACCGGTTTATCCAGAACTTCAAAGATACTTGTAAGCAGCCCATGTCAATTGTGGATCTGGCCGCTTGTGTCCAAGAGGATGGGGAGTCCACGACCCATTGGGTAAAGCGGGTCTCAGCTATTTTGCATTCATCGGATCGTATCAATGCAGATACCGCAGTGCTAACGTTGGAGGGCAATTGCCGTTTTCCGCTCAAACAGAAGTTAGGAAGGCTCAAACGTCACTGCAATGATATGTCAACGCTTATGGCCGCTTTGGTTAATACGCCGATTCAGATAATACCAAAGACCCTGACTCAGAGGAGGACAAACCGGGGAAAGGGAAAAAGAACGGCAAACACCAAGGGTCAGACAGCATAATCCGCAGGCCATGGGAATAATGGTAGCTCTGCAAGAGCCGACGTGCATTAAGGCCAACAACAGTTTGGGACGCTCGTGGCTGAGCACTGCAGCCTGCTGCAGTCCGAGAGACGGCCAGGGCGCTCCAGATGCGCCCGTTTCGTGAAGCAGCAGCCCTAGAGGAGGTTCAGGCCCCAATTTGGAGTGCGCTGAAATCAACCTGTCCAAAGCATGGATCAAAGGAGAAGCCAGCATCGCATCTTTGGAAGGATTGTTATATCATGCGAGATTTCAAGAACTCCAATATGTTTCAGTACGATAATGGCCCGCCCGGCGGTTCAGGAGGTGGTTTCCACGGGCCGGGTTAATGGAGGCGGCAGCTAGCTCCGGTTCAGGATTTCAGGGCAATCAAACCGGACACAACAATCAAGGGAACCAAGGCAAGGAGGTTACAACCATCAGGGGAACCAGCAGCAGCAGCAGTCGGGTTATCAGAGCAATCCTAAGCAGTTAAATAGTGGGCAATATCATGTCTTCACCACTAGCTTGTGTAAAGCGTGATCAGAAGCTTCACAAGAGGGCTAAACTCTGTTGAACCGGCGGTGCCTCAGTATTTGCGCTGGTCTGAGCAACCCATTTTATGGAGTAGAGAGGATCACCCCCCCGGGGTTGACAATCCGGGTCATCTGGCCTTAGTGGTGGCTCCTCAAGTTGGGGGGTATAAGTTCACCAGGTGCTCATGGATGGGGAAGTAGTATCAACATTCTATATTATGATACCTTCCGTCGTATGGGGTTGACAGATAAGAATCTTAAACCGTCAAACACCGTTTTTCATGGTGTGGTGCCCGGTAAGTCTGCATATCCAGTGGGCAAGATAGCCTTAGAGGTGGCTTTTGGAGATGATCATGATTCAAGATCAGAAACATTGACTTTTGAGGTGGTAAAAATCAAAAGTCCGTATCACGCTTTGTTTGGGCGACCGGCTTATGCTAAGTTCATGGCAAGGCCGTGTTATGTTTATCTACAGCTTAAAATGCCAGGTCATAAGGGGACCATCACAGTACATGGGAGCAGGAAGATCGCTTTGGAATGTGAGGAAGGTGATGCGGCTTATGCTGAGTCGGTTTGTGCCACGGAGGAGCTGAAGTTTTATAAAGACCAAGTTGATCCGGCAGATATGACTTCTTTGAAAAAGCCAACTACGGAACACGATCCGGCATTGAAGTTTAAATCGGCCACAGATACTAAGATGGTTGATTTTGTTCCTGGTGATTCATCCAAGCAGTTCAGCATCAGCGCTAACCTGGATCCCAAATAGGAAAGCGCGTCATCGAGTTCATCCGTGAGAACCGGGACATCTTTGCATGGAAACCTTCTGACATGCCAGGTGTACCGAGGGAACTCGCTGAGCACACACTCAACATTGACGCTGAATCAACCAACTGCCTAATAATATGACCCTCCTAAAGTTTACCGATGCAATGGCAAGAAATAAGATCCTTGGATTGTAAAATTCCCGAGCAGTTCCCCGCCGCGTCAGAGATGATGAGAAAGGCTCGCGAAATAGCCCTGATCTGATTGGTCGAAGATAGTATCTCGGTTGTGGCTGTATATTAGACCGTTCTATTTGGAGGATCTGTTCACCAGCAGTATGGTTGGCTAACCCCTGGGCTGGTGAGCTTGTCCAAGAAAAAACAATCGTATAATCGCTGCTGCGTACCGTCTTACACATACTAACAAGCGCTCGTCCTCGCCAACGATTCCCTTCTCGACATCCTCCTCCCGATTGTTGATCATGATTATTATGTCGACGGATGGTTCGCTGCAGCCTCGTTTTGGTGTTTATTCTCGGCGCGCTCCTCTTCTGGGTTCGGCCCATCATCATGCATCAACTGTGTTTGGTTGGACGATTCCTCATCCGGCAGTTAAGGACCAAGAGAAGACAACTTTTATAACTCCCTTTGGAGCCTTCTGCTATGTCTCCATGCCCTTTGGGCTCAAGAGCCTCCCAGGCGACTTATCAGCGACGTTGTGTTCAGAATTGTCTTCATAAGCAGATTGGGCGCAATGTTCATGCATATGTGGATGATATTGTGATAAAAGTCCAGGAAGGAGAAACATTGATAGATGACTTTGAGAGAAACCTTTGACAACCTCCGGTTTACAAGATGATGCTCAATCCGGAAAGTGTGTCTTTGGTGTCCTGGCAGGCAAACTCTTGGGTTTTCTGGTGTCAAACAGAGGCATTGAGGCTAATCCGGAAAAAATTCAGCAATTACATCTTTGGCTAAACCGGCGTGTATCAATGACGTTCAACGTTTGGCCGGCCGGATTGCGGCTTTGAGCCGGTTTATCAGTCGTCTTGGGGAGAAGGCTATCCCTTTATATCAGATGCTAAAGAAAACAAGATGATTTTGTCTGGAGCGAGGCGGCTGATAAAGCGTTTGAGGATCTGAAGAGGCAGTTAGCTGAACGCCTGTGCTTGCAGCCGATCGATAAAGAGCCTTTACTGCTGTATGTGGCTGCTAATGCCCGAGCTGTTAGCGTGGCTATTGTGTGGAGCGCAAGGAGGCTGGAAAGGAATATCCGGTTCAACGGCCGGTTTATTATATCAGTGAGGTGCTTATTGAATCAAAGCAGAGGTATCCACATTGGCAGAAGCTGGTGTATGGATGTTTATGGCAAGCCGGAAGCTCAAACATTATTTTCAGGGTCATCCTATCACAGTGGTCAGTTCAGCCCCTCTGGGAGATATCATTCAAAACAGAGAAGCAACTGGCCGGATTGCCAAGTGGGCTATTGAGCTTGGACCTCACGGGCTCAAATACACACCTCGCACAGATTAAATCCCAAGCACTCGTGGACTTCATCAATGATTGGACAGAGTTGCAGGCACCAGAGGAAAAGCCAGATAACACGTATTGGACTATTCACTTTGATGGATCCAGACAGTTGGAGGGCTCGGGGGCTGGAGTCATACTAACTTCCCCATGAGGTGACAAGTTTTGTTATGTCCTCCGTTTAATGTTCCCTTGTACTAACAATGCAGCTGAGTACGAGGCCTTACTCCACGGTCTTCGGATGGCTAAGGAGATGAACTTAAGCCGGGTTAAGTGCTTTGGTGACGACAGTGGTGGCTCAACAGGTGTCTGGCACTTGGGATTCTAAAGACCCACTCATGGCTGCATATCCGACGAGAGGTGGACATAGTGGCTGTCACTTCAAGGGTTATCAAGTTGACCATATAGACCGGCGAAAGAATGAAGCGGCGGACGCTTTAAGCCGCCTTGGCTCTCAGCGTAAACCGGTCCCACCCAATGTCTTCCTTGACGTGACTGCATAATCCGTCGGTCAAGGTACCAACAGAGGAGGAGTTGGCTATTCCTGACCGGAGGCTCAATTGGTGGCAGCTTTGCATGTTCATACCGGATTGGACAATCCCGTACCTGGCTTACATGAACCGGGGCGAGTTACCGGAGGATGAAACCTCGGCCCGGCAGATAATCCGGCGTTCCAAGTCAATGACCATAATCAACGGGGAGTTACATCGTTACAGCGTCACAGGGCAATTCAGCGTTGTGTCTCTCCTCAAGAGGGTTGTGAGATTTTGCGAGAAATCCATGAAGGGGATTGTGGTCACCACGCCGGTTCAAAGTCTTTGGTAGCTAAAGCTTTTCGCCACGGTTTTATTGGTTAACAGCTCACGCTGATGCGGAGGATTTAGTCAAAAGATGTGACGGTTGTCAAAAATTCACCGCCGTGCTCATATTCGGCTCAGGAGTTGAGGATGATTCCAATAACTTGGCCGTTTGTGACTTGGGGGCTTGATATGGTTGGACCCTTTAAGCGATCCAAGGACAAAAAGACCCACTTGTTAGTGGCAGTTGACAAGTTCACCAAATGGGTGGAAGCAGAGCCAGTCAGTAAGTGTGATGCGGCCACGGCGGTTCAGTTCATCAAAAAGGTGATATTCCGGTTTGGCTTTCCACACAGTATTATAACTGATAATGGTACTAATCTGTCAAAGGGAGAGATGGAGGAATTTTGCCAACGTGAGCACATCCGGCTTGATATAGCATCGGTGGCTCACCCCCAATCTAATGGTCAAGCGGAGAGGGCAAATCAAGAAATTTTGAGAGGTATTAAACCGGCTTATGGTTCCTTTAAGCGGACACCGGGTTGTTGGGTGGAGGAGTTACCTTCTGTGTTATGGAGCATCAACACCACACCAACAGATCTACGGGTTACACAGCCTTTCTTCATGGTTTATGGAGCGGAGGCGGTTCTTCCTAGTGACAGTCCATCATGACTCGCCCCGTGTGGCAGCTTATGTTGAAGCTGATAATGAGAAGCACGTCAGGATCACTGGACCTGTTAGATGAGGAGCGTGATCTTGCCAGCAGCACGTTCGGCGATTTATCAACAAGATCTCCGACGTTATCACAGCCGTCGGTGTTAAGACCAGAACTTTCAAGAGGAGCGATCTGGTGCTCGCTCATCCAGGATCAGACTGATATGCACAAGTTATCCCCACCTTGGGAAGGACCTTTTGTGGTCAGCAAGAATCTGCACAATGGGTCATACTACCTCATTGATGTTCGAGAGCACAAAGACTCACGTAAATCGGAGGAGGAGACCAAGCGGCCGTGGAATATAGCTCTTCTTCGGCCTTACTATACTTGAGCCACAGGCTCTTCTTATGTACATATTTCTATGACAATGTATATATTATATAATAAACCGGAGCCTCGAATAAAGCGGGGTCTCTGTTCTTTTTACATCATGTGTGAGCCTACAAGAGCTTCTTTAATCAAAACGGAGTTTTGTTAAACCGGCCTATACGGCCACACGGAGATAAAGAAAATCACTCGGGGTCTGGTCGTATCCGAACCATAGCTACACCTCTTGATCGGTTTAAAACCACAAAGGGATATCACTAGGGGGCTTGGTTGTCTTCACACCATAGCTACACCTCTTGATAGGCTTTAAGCCAAAAGGAAATTATGTGGAGCCAAAGAGAGTCTGTTGCATTAAGCACAGCTCAAACATAGGTAACCACCGAGCACAGCTCACATATTACCTGGGGGCTTTGCTTCTCAAAGAACAATGAGTTTGAACCCTTGTAATAGGCTATCAAGCCAGGCTTGGAAGCCAGGTGTATTCACCTAAAACCCCGGGTTATCCTGCCTCTTTAAGTAAGCCACTCCGTCCAGGTAAACCTGGTATGACCCATCGAACGTTTGACAAGTCAATCCCATGGACCCTGAACTTGTCAAAGTTAAAAACGGTGATTGGTTAAAGATTGAGGTCCATCTTAAAAGGCTTTGTAAAATGGTTTAACTCAGCGGCCTGGCAGCCCATGAAAAGCCTCGATTTAGGGCCTGGCAGCCCATGAAAAGCCTTGCATATTTCTTTTTTTTGCTATGTTTTTATGATAAGGGATTTATAAATTTCTGACAAACCGGTGTTCATTACAACCGGCTTGACTTTCAGATGCTTAGTTGTCAGTACATGATCAGATTCTAAACCGGTAGCAAACTGCTCCGGTCTGGTTTTGACTAGATGTCACCATTCTTATACAAACAACTCATACGGCGTTTTTAGCCCAATATGATTTCTTGCATGCAACGGTAAGAGGGCCAGGAGTTATTAATGCTCCGGATTGGTGTTTTTGCTTTTCCCATACAAGTAGTTGGTCAACCAACGAGGTATGTTGCAGATGTTATTTTTAATACAAACTTATATGTACCTCAGAAATAGATTAAGAATTGTATAGAAAAAAATACATCAAGTATCCGTGGTTATATTTTTTGGGCTTCTACTAAGCCTTGCGCCCGCATCTCATGTGTAAACCAATGAGACACTTTCAAGTTCTTGTATCCAGGAACACAAATCACATGGGCTATGCATAAATAGATCCCAAAAAACGTGACCAAACAAGTTTTCCAATGTCAAGCAACATAAACATGCTCGATGGCATGACAGATAATGGGGTTTTTGCTATCCTATTACAAGAAGCTTCAAAACGGCTCCAATTGAATAATTGTTTCAAAGCAGTGGCACATAGTAGCTGGTAAACCGGCTGCCGGTTTAAGATGCTTCGTCTGGACGGCTTGACGATTGAGGATCATTTGGTGCAATCACTTCTTCTTCATCCCTCCCCAGACGCTGGAAATCAACCGTTGACCAATCGATTCCGGTTAAAGCTTGAAACACGGCTTCTTCATGGATAAGGCTGGAGGGGTTAATGTCAGGAGCGTAAGTATGCTTACGATATTGGAGGCACAAGTTCTTCGACTTCATGGATTTCGGCAGGCTGTCTCTTCCCTTCAGCGTCAGTAAGCCGGTTGGAAATGAGATAAGTCTGTTGTCCTCTGCCAGTTTGCTGGCTATTGGCCGCATCTCCTTTGTCAGCCTTCGGAGATCATCATTGTTGAAGTTTGAACCGTCCTCCTTCACACCTGGATATCCTTTAATGATGTCATCCGCTTCAAGATCCGGAATCCATGCCTTGGCCCGGATTAGTGCGGTCAGCGCTCCTGCTCTTGCGGCTGCCTTCTTCAGTTCTGGTAATCCGGGCTGGTAGCATGGCCAGCTTCTCAAGGGTTTCTTTTATCAGTATGTGCGCGTCCTGTGTTGTAGTAGTCAGTGCAGTTGCATATAGCACGCTTGGATCCTCTGTTCTACGCTTATATCCGTTTTCTGCCCGTGTGTAGATTGATGGCGAATGAATCCTTAGTGTTGCATAGTACCGTATGCACTGCAGACCTAAGCAAGTAAGAACGGCACCCTATCACTGATAAAAGGAAAACCTTGATGAAGCTGCCATTGCTACCACCGGCGTGTACTTAAATGAAAAGAAGGCAGCCACAAGATTTGAGTGAGCCGTAAAATCCTCGACACTAAGTTAGCCGGCCAAGCAATGAGCCAGATAGTTCCTGGATCTGGTCGAAGCGTATAGACATACATATTAAAGGATATCCGAAGACTCGGTGTAAGGAGATGGTATCAAACTTCTCAACATATTAGACTGAATCTCGATAAGGAACTGACATGGAGTAATGTCTCTGCGCTATCAAGCCCCTAGTCAACACATGGCGAGAGAGACACAGAAACTCAATCATCGGTACCTTCGTCCACGTCGGCTTATCGCGACACGGGGCTCCGCCGAAGAGGGAGAGGTAGAATCAGCCTATGTCTAAATATATCTCTTGCAATGTCTTCTGAAAACTTGTGCGCGTCCAATTTTCCGTAGAAGGGCAATATCCTCTACCGCTCTCGTTTCTATTGACCACCTACCAGCCTTGATATTCTATGAAGAAGACGCGTTTGTGCAAGCTTTAACCAGAATCGATTGGTCAACAGTTGATTTCCAGCATCTGGGGAGGGATGAAGAAGAGGTGATTGCGCCAAATGACCCTCAATCATCAAGCCGTCCCGAGGAAGCATCCTAAACCGGCAGCCAGTTTATCAGCTACTATGTGCCACTGCTTGAAACAATTATTCAAGCCGTTTTGAAGCTTCTTGTAATAGGATAGCAAAAATACCCTTATCTGTCATGCCATCGAGCATGTTTATGTTGCTTGATATTTGGAAAAGTTGTTGCACTTTTGGGGTCTATTTATGCATAGTTCATGATGATTTGTGTTCCTAGATACAAGAACTTGAAAGTGCCCTAGTGGTTTACCACTGGATGGGTCATGATGCCAAAAAATATACAGGACTTGGATGAATAACAAAAGTTTCTATTAATTAGATAAAATAAAGAATATTTGCGACATACCTCGTTGGCTGACCAACTACTTGTATGGTAGAGGTGAAAACACCAATCCGCGTTGATAACTCCTGGCCCTCTTGCCATTTCAGGTAGAAATCATATTGGGCTAAAAAGCCATTGATTTGTTCGTATAAGGCTGGTGACATCTAATCAAAACTAGACCGGAGCAGTTCGCTACCGTTTTAGAATCTGATCATGTACTGACAACTAAGCACTGAAAGTCAAGCCGGATTGTAATATACACCGGTTTATCAGAAGAATATTTATAAATCCCTTATCATAAAACAGCAGAAACAAAAGAAATATGCAATGCTTTTCATGGTCTGCCAGGCCCTAAATCGCGGCTTTTCATGGGCTGCTAGGCCGCTGAGTTAAACCATTTTACAAAGCCTTTTAAGATGGACCTCAATCTTTAACCAATCACCGATTTTACTTTGACAAGTTTAGGGTCCATGGGATTGACTTGTCAAACATTTGATGGGTCATACCAGGTTTACCTGGACGGAGTGGCTTACTTAAAGAGGCAGGATAACCCGGGGTTTTAGGTGAATACACCTGGCTTCCAAGCCTGGCTTGATAGCCTATTACAAGGGTTCAAACTCATTGTTCGTTGAGAAGCAAAGAGCCCCCAGGTAATATGTGAGTTGTGCTCGGTGGTTACCTATGTTTGAGTTGTGCTTAATGCAACAGACTCTCTTTGGCTCCATATAATTTCCTTTTGGCTTAAAGCCCATCAAGAGGTGTAGCTATGGTGTGAAGACAACCAAGCCCCCTAGTGATACCCCTTTGTGGTTTTAAACCGATCAAGAGGTGTAGCTATGGTCCGGATACAACCAGGCCCCCTAGTGATTTTCTGTATCTCCATGTGGCTGTATAGGCCGGTTTAATGAAACTCCGCTTTGACAATAGAAGCTCTTGTTGCTCACACATGATGTAAAAAGAATAGAGACCCCGCTTTATTTGAAGCTCCGGTTTATTATATAATATATACATTGTCATAAATATGTATATAAGAGGAGCCTGTGGCTCAAGTATAGAAAGGCCGAAGAAGAGCTATATTCCACGGCCGCTTGGTCTCCTCCTCTGATTTACGTGAGTCTTTGTGCTCTCGAACATCAATGAGGTAATATGACCCATTGTGCAGATTCTTGCTGACCACAAAAGGTCCTTCCCAAGGTGGGGACAACTTGTGCATATCAGTCTCATCCTGGATGAGCCGAAGCACCAGATCGCCCTCTTGAAAAGTTCTGGTCTTAACCCGACGGCTGTGATAACATCGGAGATCTTGTTGATAGATCACCAAATGTGCTGCTGCGAGATCACGCTCCTCATCTAACAGGTCCAGTGAATCCTGACGTGCCTTCTCATTATCAGCTTCAACATAAGCTGCCACACGGGGCGAGTCATGACGGATGTCACTAGGAAGAACCGCCTCTACTCCATAAACCATGAAGAAAGGCATGTAACCCGTAGATCTGTTAGGCGTGGTGTTGATGCTCCATAACACAGAAGGTAACTCCTCCACCCAACAACCCACTGTCCGCTTTAAAGGAACCATAAGCCTGGGTTTAATACCTCTCAAAAGTTCTTGATTTGCCCTCTCCGCTTGACCTTTAGATTGGTGGTGAGCCACCGATGCTATATCAAGCCGGATGTGCTCACATTGGCAAAATTCCTCCATATCTCCCTTTGATAGATTAGTACCATTATCAGGTATAATACTGTGTGGAAAGCCAAACCGGAATATCACCTTTTTGATGAACTAAACCGCCGTGGCCGCATCACACTTACTGACTGGCTCTGCTTCCAACCATTTGGTGAACTTGTCAACTGCCACTAACAAGTGGGTCTTTTTGTCCTTGGATCGCTTAAAGGGTCCAACCATATCGAGCCCCCAAGTCACAAACGGCCAAGTTATTGGAATCATCCTCAACTCCTGAGCCAGAATATGAGCACGGCGTGTGAATTTTTGACAACCGTCACACCTTTTGACTAAATCCTCAGCATCAGCGTGAGCTGTTAACCAATAGAAACCGTGGCGAAAAGCTTTAGCTACTAAAGACTTTGACCCGGCGTGGTGACCACAATCCCTTTCATGGATTTCTCGCAAAATCTCACAACCCTCTTGAGGAGAGACACAACGCTGAATTGCCCCTGTGACGCTGTAACGATGTAACTCCCCGTTGATTATGGTCATTGACTTGGAACACCGGATTACCTGCCGGACCGAGGTTTCATCCTCCGGTAACTTGCCCGGGTTCATGTAAGCCAGGTACGGGATTGTCCAATCCGGTATGACATGCAAAGCTGCCACCAATTGAGCCTTCAGATCAGGAATAGGCAACTTCTCCTCTGTTGGTACCTTGACCAACGGATTATGCAGTACATCAAGGAAGACATTTGGTGTGACCGGTTTACGCTGAGAGCCAAGGCGGCTTAAAGTGTCCGCTGCTTCATTCTTTCGCCGGTCTATATGGTCAACTTGATAACCCTTGAAGTGGCCAGCCACCGTGTCCACCTCTCGTCGGTATGCAGCCATGAGTGGGTCTTTAAAATCCCAAGTGCCACACACCTGTTGAGCCACCAGATCCGAGTCACCAAAGCACTTAACCCGGCTTAAGTTCATCTTCTTTTCCATCCGAAGACCGTGGAGTAAGGCCTCGTACTCAGCTGCATTGTTAGTACAAGGGAACATTAAACGGAGGACATAACAAAACTTGTCAACTCATGGGGAAGTTAGTATGACTCCAGCCCCGAGCCCTCCAACTGTCTGGATCCGTCAAAGTGGATAGTACAATACGTGTTATCTGGCTTTTCCTCTAGTGCCTGCAACTCTACCCAATCATTGATGAAGTCCACGAGTGCTTGGGATTTAATCATTGTGCGAGGTGTGTATTTGAGCCCGTGAGGTCCAAGCTCAATAGCCCAGTTGGCAATCCAGCCAGTTGCTTCTCTGTTTTGAATGATATCTCCCAGAGGGGCTGAACTGACCACTGTGATAGGATGACCCTGAAAGTAATGTTTGAGCTTCCGGCTTGCCATAAACACTCCATACACCAGCTTCTGCCAATGTGGATACCTCTGCTTTGATTCAATAAGCACCTCACTGATATAACAAATCGGCCGTTAAACCGGATATTCCTTTACAGCCTCCTTGCGCTCCACACCAATAGCCACGCTAACAGCTCGGGTATTAGTAGCCACATACAGTAGTAAAGACTCTATCGATCGGAGCTGCAAGCACAGGCAGTTCAGCTAACGGCCTCTTCAGATCCTCAAACACTTTATCAGCCGCCTCGCTCCAGACAAAATCATCTATTTTCTTTAGCATCTGGTATAAAGGGATAGCCTTCTCAACGAGATGACTGATAAACTGGCTCAAAGCCGCAATCCGGCCGGCCAAACGTTGAACGTCATTGATACACGCCGGTTTAGCCAAAGATGTAATTGCTGAAATTTTTTCCGAATTAGCCTCAATGCCCCTGTTTGACACCAGAAAACCAAGGAGTTTGCCTGCCGGGACACCAAAAACACATTTGTCCGGATTGAGCATCATCTTGTAAACCCGGAGGTTGTCAAAGGTTTATCTCAGGTCATCTATCAGTGTTTCCTCCTTCCTGGACTTTATCACAATATCATCCACATATCCATGAACATTGCGCCCAATCTGCTTATGAAGACAATTCTGAACACAACGTTGATAAGTCGCTTGGGCACTCTTGAGCCCAAAGGGCATGGAGACATAGCAGAAGGCTCCAAAGGGAGTTATAAAAGTTGTCTTCTCCTGGTCCTTAACTGCCATTTTGATCTGATGATAACCAGAATAAGCGTCGAAAAAACACAAACGGTCACAACCCACCGTAGCATCAATAATCTGATCAATACGAGGGAGGGCAAAGGGATCTGTTGGGCAAGCCTTGTTCAAGTATGTGTAATCTACACACATACGCCAAGTGTTGTTTTTCTTGAGAACAAGCACCAGAAATTAGCCACCACTCTGGGTGAAAGACCTCCACGATAAACCCTACAGCCAACAACCGAGCTACCTCTTCACCAATAGCCTTGCGCCTTTCTTCATTGAAGCGGCGGGGAAACTGTCGGACCGGTTTAAACTTAGGATCAATATTAAGTGTGTGCTCAGCGAGTTCCCTCGGTACACCTGGCATGTCAAAAGGCTTCCATGCAAAGATGTCCCAGTTCTCATGGATGAACTCGATGAGCGCGCTTTCCTATTTGGGATCCAGGTTAGCACTGATGCTGAACTACTTGGATGAATCACCAGGAACAACATCAACCATCTTAGTATCTGTGGCCGATTTTAACTTCAATGCCGGATCGTGTTCCGTAGTTGGCTTTTTCAAAGAAGTCATATCTGCTGGATCAACCTTGTCTTTGTAAAACTTCAGCTCCTCCGTGGCACAAACCGACTCAGCATAAGCCGCATCACCTTCCTCACATTCCAAAGCGATCTTCCTGCTCCCATGTACTGTGATGGTCCCCTTATGACCTGGCATTTTAAGTTGTAGATAGACATAACACGGTCTTGCCATGAACTTAGCATAAGCCGGCCGCCCAAACAGAGCGTGATACAGACTTTTGATTTTTACCACCTCAAAAGTCAATGTTTCTGATCTTGAATCATGATCATCTCCAAAAGCCACCTCTAAGGCTATCTTGCCCACTGGATATGCAGACTTACTGGGCACCACACCATGAAAAACGGTGTTTAACGGTTTAAGATTCTTATCTGTCAACCCCGTACGATGTAAGGTATCATAATATAGAATATTGATACTACTTGCCCCATCCATGAGCACCTTGGTGAACTTATACCCCCCAACTTGAGGAGCCACCACTAAGGCCAGATGACCCGGATTGTCAACCCGGGGTGTGTGATCCTCTCTACTCCATAAAATGGTTTGCTCAGACCAGCGCAAATACTGAGGCACCGCCGGTTCAACAGAGTTTACAGCCCTCTTGTGAAGCTTCTGATCACGTTTGCACAAGCTAGTGGTGAAGACATGATACTGCCCACTATTTAACTGCTTCGGATTGCTCTGATAACCCGACTGCTGCTGCTGCTGGTGGTTCCCCTGATGGTTGTAACCTCCCTGGTTCACCTGGTTCCCTTGATTGTTGTGTCCGGTTTGATTGCCCTGAAATCCTGAACTGGAGCTGCTGCCTCCGTAACCCGGCCCGTGAAAACCACCTCCTGAACCGCCGGGCGGGCCATTATCGTACTGAAACATATTGGAATTCTTGAACTCTCGCATGATATAACATTCCTTCCAAAGATGCGACGCTGGCTTCTCCTTTGATCCATGCTTTGGACAAGGTTGATTTAGCAGGCGCTCCAAATTGGGGCCTGAACCTCTGCCCCTCTAGGGCTGCATGCCCTTACGGCGCTGACCGTTCTCCTGAGCATTGGTGTTAGCCACAAAGTCCAAACTGTTGTTGGCCTTGCGCTTACCATTATTCCCATGGCCTGCCGGATTATGCTACTGTCCCTTGGTGTTGCCATTCTTTTTCCCTTTCCCCGGTTTGTCCTCCTCTGAGTAAGGGTCTTTGGTATTATCTGAATCGGCGTACTTAACCAAAGCGGCCATAAGTGTTGACATATCATTGCAGTGACGTCTGAGGCTTCCTAACTTCTATTTGAGGGGTAGAAAACGGCAATTGCCCTCCAACGTTAACACTGCGGTATCTGCATTGATGCGATCCGATGAATGCAAAATAGCTGAGACCCATTTCACCCAATGGGTTGTAGACTCCCCATCCTCTTGGACACAAGCGGCCAGATCCACGATTGACATAGGCTGCTTACAAGTATCCTTAAAGTTCTGGATAAACCGGTGCTTCAATTCGGCCCATGATCCGACAGAGTTAGCTGGTAAGCTCTTCAACCAAGTATGAGCCGTCCCTTCCAACATCATGGTGAAGTATTTAGCACACACCGCTTCATCCACATCTAACATCTCCATTGCCATCTCATAGCTTTCAACCCACGCCTCTGGTTGCAGATCGGCGGTGTAATTGGGTACCTTACAAGGGCCTTTGAAATCCTTGGGCAGTCGCACATTACGCAAAGTGGGGGTGAGACACGGCACCCCTAAGGAACTGAATACCACACCTGGCTCGACTGAAGCGGTAGGGTGAACCGGAGTAGGTTGACAGGCTCCATGCAGAGCTGCTAACTCGGCCTCTCGACGTGCACGACCATGATCCACCACATCCTGCGCATTAGCACCTCCACCTGCCGGGTTGTGCCCTCGAGGCAAGTTACCGCGACGTGCACTGCTTAACACAGCCGGTTCATCCTCAACGTGCCTGCTGTAGCTCCGGCTCGGACGGGGGTGAAATGAATCCTCTCACGACTATGCGAATAAGCCTGCTGCTGGTTTAAAGCTGTTTGAAGGAGCTCTATGGCCCATCGTGCCTCAATCGCAACTGGTGATTCGCCGTCAGTTGGGAGGGCTGCCAATCGTGAAGAGGCGGCCACAATGTTGTCCAACGGGTTGGAGTAATGCCCCAGGGGTGTTGGAACATACTGTGGCACAATATTATTCTGATGAGGCGGGTCCATCGTGCGCGGCTGAACCGGCGCTCCTTTCTCGGTGCCTCCGCCCGGTTTAATACTGGTTGGTTACTAGTTCCTGCTCCTGGCGTGTTGAAGAGATTTCTTGGCTCATAACTCGGCGGGATATGCGACCAGTATCTTCTCCTCATGACTTCCTCTAAGGCATTCTGATCCAGCCTAAGCCGGTAGGCCTGAGCTTCCAACTCGGCCCGTTTTGTAGCCATCCTAGCGTTCTCTACTGCTAGATCTGCTTTAGCCTGAGTTATCTGATCTTTCACCTTTGCGATCTCTGCATTGTGCTGATCCCGGGCTGCTGCATCCACCTCCGCAGCCATCAATGTTGCCAAAGTGTCGAACAAGTCAGATAGAACTTGAGCTGGAGGTGGTGCAGAGCCCCGTGCTCCCGCCGGTGTGGCTGTTGCTGAACCAAAGAGCATTGCTGCGGTGGTTGATGAGTGGGGCGCTGATTGTGGACCGGCCATGAAGATAGCGACACGGCTTGGCAGATCAAGGGAGTCTGGAATACTGTTGCCATCGGAGCCTCCGCTAATCTGGCCGTCCTGCAACTGATAATGATTCGGTTTCTCCAGAAGACTCGTCGTCAGAGCAGACAATGGTTTCTCCATCAGATGCCGATCCATCCTCATATTCTGCTCCATGAATGACACCTACGAAAACATGTCTTGCTGCGGGTTGAACCAGGAAAGGGCTTGCACGCTGAGCCGTCTCGATGATGTCGGTACAGGTGTCTGGCTCAGGGCCCGGTTCGCCAATCTTGCCGACGAAGACATGAACCCGGTACCCGTATTTGATTGAACCGTCCTCGGGGCCCCATCCTGCACCGTCGATGTAGAGCTTGCCGCGATGACTCTTCGTCATTTGGCCCACAGAGTATCCCTTGAGTCCATCAAAGCTGCCCTTCAAGAAATTGAAACCATCGTGCGATAGCCCCACGGTGGGCGCCAACTGTCGTGGGTTTGTCACGGCAGATTTCCTCGTGAAAGGACTTAGTCGTGGAGCCATCGCTACGGGTTAGCTTAAAGGTGTTAAACCGGACAAGGGGACACGAGGGATTTTATACTAGTTTGGCCCCTTCGATGAAGGTAAAAGCCTACGTCTAGTTGTGATTGGTATTGCTAGGGTTTCGATGACCAGGGAGCGAATCCGCTTTGCCTGGCTCTCGGGTTGTTGTTTCCTGTCCTCAAATCGCAGCCGGGTCGTCCCTTTATATACATAGGTTGACACCCGCCAGTTTATAGAGTCTCGAGGCCGGATCATAGAGGTGTCCTGCTCGGTCTTTATTCCTCTAACTTACAATACAAGTTTATATGATAAAGTCGGTTCACATATACTGGCTTTAACCCGCCTTTGGGCCATGGGCCTTCGTAAAGCGCCAATATCTTCACATCTTCATGGGCTTCAATCTTCATGAAGCTAACCCGGCTACGCCTAGCTGGTTTACCTCCAGTAACCATATCCCCAACATGACTTCTATGCAAATATACACAACCATAACTCATTACGTTTTCTTCCTTGTCCAACTTCAACTAATTTTCTCAAGTTTGAAAATAATTAATGGGTATTCACAATCATAGAAGATGTCCAATATAATATATTTGTATGTGAAAGTTCTATTCCTTATACTAATCATTCAAGAATTGCTTGTATGACCAATATTGTGATTGTCAAGCTTCAATAGATTTCACTTTCAAAACCCAATGTGAACCTACTACTAATCATGATATGAACATATAATTTCAACTTCATGATATTCAATTCATTCAACAATTTACTCATAGGATATTTGTGAAGCACAAGAGTAAATGACAAACTACTCCAAAAAGATATAAGTGAAGATCAAGCGAGTAGTTAAGTGAATGGGTAGCTATTTGAGGACTCTCTCTCTCATTTAAAAACTTTCAGATCTAAGTATTTTATTAAAACAGCAAGCAAAACAAAATAAAATGACATTCCAAGAATAGCACACATCATGTGAAGAAGCAAAAACTTAGGCTCAACCGATACTAACCGATAATTGTCGGTGAAGAAAGGTGGGATGCCTACCGAGGCATCCCCAAGCTTAGATGCTTGAGAATTCTTGGAATATTATCTTGGGATGCCATGGGAATTCCCAAGCTTGAGCTTTTGTGTCTCCTTAATTCCTTTTATATCAAGGTTTATCTAAATCATAAAAACTTCATCCACAAAAAACTCAAGAAAAACTCGTGAGCTAAGTTAGTATAAATCAATGCAAAAAACGTTATCGTTCTGTACTGTAACAAATCACTAAAATGATTATTTAACATTGCATACTAAATGCCTCTGCATATGTAATACTCCTATCCTCAAATAGAATTATTAAACAAGATAACATATGCAAACAATGCAATCATAACAACAATCTGTCTAAACAGGACCATCTGTAAAGAGTGCAATAATATTCATACTTTCTTAGCCCCAAAAATTCTGAAAAATTACCACATTGTAGAAAATTTGTTATAACTTACCGTTTAAAAATTTCAGGATTTTATCATGTTATGACTATTCACAAATATTCAAAACATAACAACAAACTTTCCGTTTTGAAACAACAACATATAGACTTGCAAAATAAGCATTGTGAAGGCTATCCTTGACACTTTTATTGAAATAAAAGATATAAAACATTATTCTAAATAACAACAAGCAAATATCCAAAAATAAAATGATGCTCCAAGTAAAACTCATATCATGTGAGGAATAAAAATGTAGCTCCACGTGAGGTTACCGATAATGTTAGAGACAAAAGAGGGCATGCCTTCCGGGGCATCCCCAAGCTTAGTGGCTTAGGTCTTCCTTGAATATTACCTCGGGGTGCCTTGGGTATCCCCAAGATTATGGTCTTGCCACTCCTTATTCTCCTCATATCGATATCTCACACAAAACTTGAAAACTTCAATCACACAAAACTTAATGGAACTTCATGAGACAGGTTAGTATGATAAAGAGCAAACCATTCACTTGGGTACTGTCAAAGACAAGATTCATAATTGTTTCCATATAATTCCTACTGTACCTTATCATTTCCACAATTCATATCACTTAATTTAATCTACGGAAATACTACACTACTAGGGAAAACCCTAGCAGTAGTGCAGGTATTTTCCCTATCAGTAGCGCGAGACGACGCGCTAGTGATAAGGTGCTGCAGCTAACGTGTAGAAGTAGCGCCTGTCGTCCCACGCTACTGCAATACATGGCTAGTAGTAGCATGCTTTAGTGCAGAGCGCTGCTGCTAATATCTGTAGCGCTTTTAGCAGGAAGCTCTATTGGTAAGGGAGCGCTACTGCTAACTTTGTTCCCCTCGCTACTGCTATTTTTATTAGTTTCGTTTTTCTACATATTTGATTTGTATTTGAATAGGCTTTATACATTAATCTTTAGCATATCATACACATAAAATGTAATCATAGCATATACATACAAATAGTCTCATCAAATCATGTCACCATCATAATCATCATCCAACACAAAGTGGTCTCTTGTCATCATCTCAAAAATAGTGATACAAGTCTTGATTACTTGCAACTACATCGTCATCCATCTAAACAATGATATACACGAGAAGAGCTATCACTTTGAGTGAGAGCAGAACTATGCAGTACATGATTTCGTATCCCTCTCTCGCATTAGCGTGAACCTAAACTAACTACTGGCTGTCGCTCGGAAACCGGAAACTGGTACACCTGGGCCTGACATTCCGGCCACTCGTCGTATACTCCTGGCGTAGCACTTCTTCGCCATCGATGATCTATACACCTGCATCATGACCTGAGTCGATGATATGCAACATATATAGTTGAGCAACAGAAAGAGATAGACTTTGCAAAAATAGAAGCAACATATCATAAGAATAAATAACAAAGTTCATCGTACCCAAAATGCCCTAACTAGAGTGATCTTCGCTAGTCGAGGAGTACGGTTTAATTACATCACAAATAAAGTTTCGTCATGCATAACTCAAAGTTTCGTCATATAGATAGTATGGACTAAACGGGCACATTGTTATCGACAATCACTCATTGTCATGCCATCCATCCAAGTTAGGGAGATAGTCCCCGATCTTAGTGAAAGGCTTTAGGTCGAAACTGAGTGGCTACGCGTGTTCGGACGTCTTCCCGCGACATTTCTCCTTCTTTGTAGAACATCCCTTTTTTCTGACGACCTCCTTCATGATGATTTGGGCAAGTTCGCGTTGGATGTGATAGAACTCAGCTCAAAGCCAATGATCCTCGATATCTCCTAAGTTCTTTGCCCATTGCAGAATATGGGCATCGCCAGATCTAGGTGACATGCGAAGGTTCTAGTGATCCCATCTGTACTCCAGCAAGTGGTGTAGCACATAAAATCAATCATTAAGAGAATCACTCGGTTGTTGGATGCAGCAGAAGTCGGTCTAATGGCCCAAGGCGGGCCTGTCGTCCCTTTTCTTCTTGTCCTTGACCTCTCCACCCCGTGCGCCGTAGTAAAACATAGCACTGTCAAGAACAGACTTGATGTGGGTGTAATCCTTTTTTTAATGTTCTTCGACGAGTCCAAGTAAAGAGCGTGGGAGTATCGGGGGTAGAGGATGATGAGGACGGCGCGCCCGCTGCTGCGCAAAATGAGTACACCTCAAATTAATTAGCCTCCACCATGCAAATGAATGATTGAAATCAAATGAAGGATATTCGCATTAATGACTTACAGGGGATGATAAGGCATGAGAATCGCCTCCTTGTCCTTATTAGGGAGAAATAAATTGGCGATGTATTCCCTCGCGTATTCACGGTGCTCTGCGCAGACTCCCAAGAATCCCTCGTGCATGAAGTACGGGGTCAGCAACACAGATATGAAGTATCTGCTCAACCCCGTTGAGGTAGTTCATGTGCAAGGCATAAAGGCGGGCAAACGTAAAATCCAGCTTCTTCAAGTGAAACATGTCGAAGATGTAATCGAATCGAAGGAAGAACTTATCCACGGGGAATGTGTCGATGTACGACAATTGTCGCGGCACGTTAACCATGTAGAGTGGGTATCCTGGATTTTTTGAGGCGATGAGTCCTTTCTCTATCCACAACACGTCGTCATGAAGTCTCCTTAAATCGCCGAATCTGGCCCCTAGCACTGCTTTATGTAGGATTGGTTGACCAGGGATATGCCATTTTGCTGCACCGGGGATATCTATACGGTCTTGAACCCGAGGCTGCTGAGGCGGCTGGATCATAGAAGCAGCTTTTTTGCCTTTGCTCGGTCTCTTCCTAGACTTCTTTACTACCGGAAGGTTGTCCATAATACGTTCATACTCCAGAGGCGGCAATTCAGGCACCGACTCATGACGCTCAAACCCTAAGTAGGCACCAGTATTGACATACTGTTGAGTGTCATCATCATCCTCATCCTCATCTTTGGTGACGTCACCAGCGACTAATGGAGTAGGTGAGGTGTTGATGTTCATACCTAACTGCGTGCTCATGGGTGTGCTCCTGGCCACCTCCAGCTGAAGCAGACTCTTTGGCCACAACAGGACCCACCCATTGCAACTATCACCAAGCTGTCGCAGGGTCTCGTCGTCATCCCCCACTAGTACCACATCAGCCAAATTCTCGTGGCCTGGTTTGACACTAGCCACGGAGAGCTTGAAGATGTCCGGGGGGATTAGCCGACTGTGGAACAATGGTTCATTTGGCTCCATTATCGTCGCCTTCCCCACGTCCACCTTCGGGTCGCCGATGGTGTACAATATGGTGCACGGGGTTTCGTCGGCCTGCAATGAAAAGTCTGCGATGTGAGACATCCGAGAGGCAACGAAAACGGGAGATTATACATTTATTGAAGGGGGTCGGTGTGACAGATACCGTGAGGGCGTCGTGCTCACCCAAATACGAAGCACCGCCGAGCACGTCCGGTGCCGAAGCCGGTGTCGGAGTAGGTGCGGGAGCCGATGCGGGAGCCCGTGCGGGAGCCAATGCGGGAGCACGTGCAGGAGCCGGTGTGGGAGCCGGTGCGGGAGCAGGTGCAGCTGCAGGTGCTGGTGCAACGCTAGTCGAGCTGCGCCCGAGGAAGTCAGCAAGGGGAAAGTCCGCTGCATTTTTTCTAGATTTTGCCTGCTCCAATTGAAAACAGTCGGAACCAAGGTAGTAGACATATCTACAAGCACCTGTTTTGCGGCAGCTACCACTATTGCGACTGTCTCAGATGATTTCTTTTCAAACACAAATTCAACCTTCTTGTCAATGTTTTCTTCAGTTAACCTCCATCTTTCCTTTCTCTTCTCCGTGGTCTCACAGTACTACTTCTTCCATGTGGCGCCGTCTCCGACACTGTGCACGTGTCCATACGATAGTCGAGTCTCCATCGGGAGTCTTTTCAATATGTTTTTCAACACCGATTGGATGGAGTGTCCCACTTGGGCCTCGCCAACGCCTCAGACGGCGAGTCGCTTTCAGATGGGATGCCCAGACTCGCGGCTTACGCGTCCTCCTTGGCCCATATGGGCCTCTTCCCGCCGTAAGTACGACTTCCGAGGTGGTGGCACCCAATGTTCTTCTGTTGAAGCCCCTTCATGTACTTTGACTTTTTTTTGGAAGCTTCGGCCTCACAAGCCACCTTGAATATTTGAAAGTGCTCTGCCGTGATTGTCGGATTATCCTTTACAATCTCGGAGTAGGGTTCCTTTTTGTTGACGATCCGATATTTCACCCTTGATTTCCAGGCGGCCAACGTGTCGCTAAACTTGCTCATGGCATGTTTGTTTATCTTCTTCATTGCCGGGTCCTTATCTGGATCTTTATAATCCTTTTCATTCCGGCCCGAGAACAAGAATATCTGGTGCAGCTTCTTTAGGAGGGAGGGCCTCATATTATCTATCTTGTTTAGTTTCTCATCGTTGATGGTGGCGGTCGTCCGTATGATGCAGCCTATCTGATTGTCGTAGCACGCGTGTGCTTCCTCGGGCGCGTTTGGCTCATAAATTGCCATCGTCCACCTCCGTGACCACCAGCCTAGTAGTCCTGAGCTTGTTAGGAAGTCGTCGCCTCTTTTCTTTCGGTCCTATACCGGCTCCACTAGTCTCGTCGCCGGTCTCAATCTCAGCGCCGGTCTCGATGCCGGTCTTAGTATCAGGGCCGGTCTCAGTCTCAGCGTTGGTCTCAGTCTCAGTGCCGGTCTCAACGTCGGTCTCAGTCTCAGTGCCGGTCTCAATGTCGGTCTCAGTCTCCGATGTGACAGGTGGACCCAGCAACATCAACTGTTGATCGTCGGCTGCCCTCAAAAATTCTTCTGCCGCCAGGTACACGTTGTCGCAGTCACCAGAACCCTGTCCTTCATCGTTGCTAGCCATGTTTCCTACGTTTAAATCTAGTCAATTAATTCTGGACCTAATAAAATGAATAATGACATAAAAAAGGCCTATGCTTTGCAGGAACATTGACTCCTTCCTAGTGCGGCAAATCTCGGGCACTCGATATGTCCTAGTTTGTAGCACAAGTCATGCTGAAATTCACGGAAAATTTTGGCATGACTTTTGCTAAAAATTGGACAAATCGAGAACCTGAAATTTGCCGGAACGGAAATGAATCAACATTCCGGCAAAACATAGGCCACTCGGCTTCATTCCCTGGAAACAACAAAGCCACTTCGGCACAATCGAAACATGTGCAAACACAATTGAGGAATTTGCATATATCCTGACCACTTCAAATTTGCATCTCCTAGCGTTTGACACTTCAAGAAAATCTACACAAATCTCATGATCTCTCAAACTAAATTCAAAAACCAAATATAGATTATATTTAGTTAACTACTGAACTAAACTTTACTCTAAACTAAACCCTACTGCCCTAATTAACATCTAGTTAAACAAACTCAATTCAAAAACTAAACCCTACTGAACTAATTAACATCTACATTATCTACTACTTAACATCTATTATTACCCTAACTAAAAACATCTAGTATTAACCATACTGCCCTAGTTAACTAGTACCATCACTACTACAAATTAACATCTACTACTACTACTAAAAATCATTATCTATGAACCATAGTACTAATTAACATCTACTACTACTGCTAATTAACATGGCAGAGGAAGAAAAGACGGTGAGGTCAAGAGTGGCGACGGTGTAGGATCGAGAAGAGGTGTCTAGAGGGGGGTGAATAGACTCTTAGCAAGAAAAGTTGCAGTTTTTAATTCCTTTAAGTTGAAGTGGAGTTCTGGCGCAAGTTTGAACATTCACAATACATCTCCAGCAAGCATGACAAGAGTATATGAGAAGCGGAAAGTAAGTCATGCAAGTTGCAAGAATGTAAAGGGATGGGATTGGAGTGTGCAAACACAATTGGAGACACAGAGATTTTTGGTGCGGTTCCGATAGATGGTGCTATCATACATCCATGTTGATGGAGACTTCAACCCACGAAGGGTAATGGTTGCGTGAGTCCACGGAGGGCTCCACTCATGAAGGGTCCACGAAGAAGCAACCTTGTCTATCCCACCATGGCCATCGCCCATGAAGGACTTGCCTCACTCGGGTAGATATTCACGAAGTAGGCGATCTCCTTGCCCTTACAAACTCCTTTGTTCAACTCCACAATCTTGACAGAGGCTCCCAAGTGATGCCTAACCAATCCAGGAGACACCACTCTCCAAGAGATAACAAATGGTGTGTTGATGATGAACTCCTTGCTCTTGTGCTTCAAATGATAGTCTCCCCAACACTCAACTCTCTCTCATAGGATTGAATTTGGTGGAAATAAAATTTGAGTGGAAAGCAACTTGGGGAAGACTAGAGATCAAGATTTATGTGGTAGGAATGGAATTTATTGACCTCAACACAAGTGTAGGTGGTTCTCTCTCAGAAAATGTATGTTGGAAGTGTAGGCATGTTCTGATGGCTCTCTCTACGAATGAAGAGTGGGTGGAGGGATATATATAGCCTCCACACAAAATCTAACCGTTACACACAATTTACCAAACTTGGTGGGACCGATTCAGAGAACTTGGTCAGACCGATTTAGTTCATAATGTGACTGTTAGGAATTTCTGTGGGACTGATATGATCAACTCGGTAGGACCGATGTGCTGTGGTTAGGGTAAAGCCTCAACTCTGTTTGACCGATTACACAAACTCGGTGGGACCGATTTGGGTAATAAGCAAAACAGAGAGTTGGCCAAGCTAACTCGGTCGGACCGATTGCATACCTCGGTGGGACAGAAATTATTGCAATAGGCAACAGAGAGTTTGCAAGCCCATCTCGGTGAGACCGAGATCCCATAGGCGAGACCAAATTGATTAGGGTTTCTGGCAGTGGCTATGTCAAGAGAACTCGGTGGCGCCGGATAGGAAGTTTCGGCGGGGTGAAGTTTGACTTTCGGTTTGGGACAAATGTGGATATGAGAAAGTGGTTGAGGGCTTTGCAGCATATCACTAAGCACTTTGAGCAAGAGACTCATTGAGCAACACCTCATCCCCTTTTAATAGTATTGGTTTCCTATGGACTCGATGTGATCTTGGATCACTAAAATAGAAAATGTAGAGTCCTGAGCTCTGAGCTTGAGCCAATCCTTTGTCCTCAGCATCTTGAAGGGGTTGCACATCCTCTAGTCCATGCCACTCCATTGTTGAACTTATCTGAAACATACTAGGTAGAAGCATTAGTTCAAGAAGAGATATGTTGACATTAATTACCAAAATCACCCAGGGAGCACTTGTGCTTTCAATCTCCCCCTCTTTGGTAATTGATGACAACATACATCAAAGATTTAGATAAAGATATAGGGAATAACAAGTAAAGCTTTGGGAAGACATGTAACATGAATAGGCTCCCCCTACATGTATGCAGTCATGTAAATATGGAATATAGGAGCATGTGAATGCATAAACATGACAGAGTAAGCAATGTGTTACATGTATCTTGGCTATATGCATCAGAGCAAATGATGTGAATATAGGAAATGTACCTTCATGCTCATGAGTCCTTCTTGCAAACAGTATGTACATCAGCAAGAAGTCCTCATACACATGACTGTGATGCATATACTTACCTTGTGGTATTGAGTTGGCTTAGGATGGAATGAACCTGAGTAAACAAGGTTAGATAACATAGATACACCTACTAGCCAGAGCAAACAGAAGAAACCACAAGGGTACCAAGACTGGGATGACATGTCGAGAGTGAGTACTGAGTACCCCATTGGCTATAGACATGTCCCCAAAGGTAAAGATGTGCAATGAATTCAAGGATGTCCTTCCCTTAGATGTCTTGCTCCCCCTTAATCTAGCATGGGATACTGGGAGAAGAAAGGGAACAGAAAATCAGAGCGGATGAAAAAGAAACAGAGCTAATGCAAACAATCAAATATGAACATGTCTTTCCCCTCTGAAAGACATGTGTCTTGTCTCCTCTTGAACACCAAGTATCTGGGGTTTCTTACACTCACCCTGAGTATTCTCTCCCCTGATAGAAATGATTAAGCTTTGATGTGATCTCTCTCTCCCCCTTTGACATCAATTTCCAAGAAGGGTTCTTCTGGATTTTTTGTTACAAATGGGTTTGGTCCTTGAGTCACGGAACAAAGCAGCAAGTCGAATGTGATGCTGGTAGAGGACAAGAATCATTGAGTGGAGCTGGAGCAAAAAGAATGCAGAAACAAGTGGCAAGCTCTCTTTCCTGTAGTGAAATCGGTGGCACCGAGTTGTGTGCTTCGGTGGCACCAAAAGGATTCGGTTGGACCGAAGGAAACAAACCGGTGTGACCGAGTTCATCATAGTGAAAACACTTGTCACCTCTGCTCACTAGGCAGGTGAAATCTCACAAGGATTTACAAGGAATTTGCTAAAAGATTTGCAATGAATTGGATGCAGGGAATGCAGAACAGAAAAGAAATCTAGATGAAGTCACATATGCATGAGAAATATGCATGACAAATGCATGAGCACAGAAAAACACAAGAGAACTTCATCTAGAATTGGGCGGCGACAAAGTCATCTATGTTAGAGTATATTGACTTAGGAGTAAAGTGAGGGCACTTGATCATAGGTCATACTCATCGTTTAAGCTCAAAATGGGGTTACCATTTTTTGTTTAAGCATCTTGATGTATTCTCATCTTGTTGAGTTGCTTTGACCCATGACTTGGAGTAAAGCTTCTCTAAGATTGAATAACATACCTTGGGTGGTGGTGTCGATCTTCATCATGTAGTTGAACTTGTGTGGGTTGCTCAAGGTTGATGTAACTCATCAAGAGTTGGGAGCACCACTTGGAATTTGAGTTCATCTACCTACATGGGTTAGTCTTACAAGGAAGAGCACTTGTGTATCCAAAATGACAATCATACAACTTAATATAGAATCTGTCAAAGGATATGTTTGGAGATTTTCATGCTTCCTTGTTTTCAACCACCATTGTGTAGAGACTTGGTGATGTATAGATTGCTCAAGATGTGAGTGGGTTGCAATCTCATAGATTTGGATTCATCCAAGTACCTACAAGGGTTAGATAGCATGCAAGGGTGCAAATATATCCAAGACATATAAATAGCAACATGAAAGAAATATCAAGGATTAGTCAAAGGCTCATGCCTTGCATATATCCAAATGGAGTTCCTACTCCAAGTTTGAAGCATCAATGATGTTCAAGTCACCTCTCAAATGGCAAAAGAATTTCTCATCAAGTGATTTGGTAAATATATCCGCCAATTGCTTATCAGTGCGAACATGCTTAAGATCAATGTCCCCTTTAGCAACATGATCTCGAATGAAATGATGAAGAACTTAAAGATGCTTAATTTGAGAGTGTTGCACGGGATTATGAGCAATCTTGATAGCACTTTCATTGTCACAAAGCAATGGAACATGTTTCACATATATCCCATAGTCCTTAAGACTTTGGGTCATCCAAAGTAATTGAGCACACATGAACCATCTCTCTCTTGGGTTCGTCGGTGGATAAGGATACCGAGTTTTGTCTCTTGGAAGACCAAGGCACAAGAGATCTACCAAGAAATTGACAAGTACCTGAAGTGGACTTTCTATCAACCTTGTCTCCGGCATAGTGCGAATCGGAGTAACCAACAAGATCGAAAGAAGACCTCTTAGGATACCAAACGCCAAAATTTGGTGTGTGTATTAAGTATCTCACTATCCTTTTCACAGCCTTAAGATGACATTATTTAGGGGCCACTTGATATCGTGCACACATGCACACACTTAGCATAATATCGGGATAAGAGGCACATAGATATAACAATGAACCGATCATAGAGCGGTAAACTTTTTGATCAACCGTTCACCATCTTTGGTCAAATAAAGATGTCCACTAGTCGGCATGGGTATAGTCATACCTTTGCATTCTTGCATGTTGAACTTCTTGAATAAGTCCTTGGTGTACTTTGTTTGAGAGACAAAGGTACCTTCCTTAGTTTGTTTTATTTTCAAACCAAGAAAGAATTTGAGTTTACTCATCATAGACATCTCAAACTTCTCCGACATTTGCTTTCCAAACTTCTCACTAAAATGAGGGTTAGTCGAACCAAATATAATATCATCAACATAAATTTGGCACACAAATAGTTCTCCATTAACCCTTTTAGTAAAAAGAGTAGAATCTATTTTTCCAATCTCAAAGCCTTTTTCAATAAGGAACTTGGTCAAGCATTTGTACCACGCTCTAGGAGCTTGTTTAAGACCATAAAGAGCTTTGTGGAGTTTGTAAACATGATTAGGTTTCTTAGGATTGATAAAGCCGGGAGGTTGCTTAACATAAACTTCCTCCTCTATTTCACCATTTAGAAAATCACTTTTAATGTACATTTGGTACAAGGTGATATCATGGTGATTAGCATAAGCAAGTAAGATGCGAATGGACTCAAGTCTAGCAACGGGCCATATGTCTCACCATAGTTCATACCATCGACTTGAGTGTAGCCTTGGGAAACTAGACGTGCTTTGTTGCGAACAACTTGTCCATCTTCATCTTGCTTGTTGTGAAACACCCATTTGGTACTGATGATGTTATGGTTGTTGTCGGGCTTCTCAACCAATGTCCACACTTGATTTCTCTCAAAGTCGTGTAGCTCTTCATGCATGGCGTTTATCCAATCCGGATCTTCCAATCCTTCTTCAACCTTCATAGGTTCAATGCTAGATATGAATGAATAATGTTCACAAAAGTTAGCCAAATGAGTTTTAGAGCGAGTCATTCTCCCGGTTTGGATATCATTGTAGATTTGCTCGACGGGATGGTCTTTGGTGATTCTTGCTCGAACTCGTGGGAGCTTTTGCTTGGCTCGGGGTGGAACATCCATTTCATCTTGTTCTTCTTCTTGGCCTTCTTCATTGTTAACATTGTCGTTCTCTTGTCGTGGTGGAGAAGGAGGTTGTTGATGTTCATCTTGGTGTACTTCCTCGTTTTCTTCTTCTTGGTGTGTCCCACTTGTGGATGCTTCTGTATCACCTCTTGGTTCACCTTGTCGTGAGGTGGAAGCTTCCACTTGGACGAACGATGTACTCTCCTATACCTCTGTTGGACGAATCTTGCGAATAGAAAAGTCTTGGATTGCTTCCGAAGGGTGTTTGTCTCCTACATCAATTGGCAATAGCTCTACTTGCGAGCCATTAGATTCATCAAACTTCACATCTCTTCAACCTTTCATGTGAAATTGTAGTAGACACGGTGAGTGTGAGAGTTTGAGCCATAACCAAGTAGTAAACCTTCATGAGATTTAGGAGCAAATTTAGAACGATGATGCTTATCAAGAATGTAGCACTTTGAGCCGAATACCGAAAAGTATCCAACTTGGGGTTTGTTACCGGTGAGGAGCTCATATGACGTCTTGCCGAGTAGCTTGTGAAGATACAAGCGATTTGTTGCATGACAAGCTGTCTCAACCGCTTCCGCCAAAAAGTGTTTTGGAGTCTTGTACTCATCAAGCATCATTCTTGCCATCTCAATAAGATTCCAGTTCTTCCTCTCAACAACTCCATTTTGTTGAGGTCTGTACGTAGCCGAGAACTCGTGTGAAATCCCCTCTTCATCAAGAAAGGTATCCACATTTGCGTTCTTGAACTCCGTTCCATTGTCGCTCCAAACCTTCTTGATCTTCACTTCAAATTGATTTTGGGCCTTCCTAGCAAAGTTCTTGAGATCTTTTGGACCTGCGATTTATCATCAAGAAAGAACACCCACGTAAATCTTGAAAAATCATCAACTATAACCGGACCGAATGATTTACCACTGGGACTTTTATAGGCATTGGGACCAAAAAGATTCATATGAAGTAGCTCGAGCGGTCTCCTCGGGGTCATAATGTTCTTCATGGCGTGACTTCCTCCAACTTGTTTTCCTGGTTGACAAGCACTACAAAGTCTATCCTAGTCAAATATTACATCTTTTACTCCAAGGATATGATCACCTTTAATAAGCTTGTCAAGATTTCGCATGCCCACAAGACCTACCCTTCTATGCCACAACCAGCCTTTAGAAGATTTAGCAATTAAGCAAGTTCTAGGTTGAGCCTTTTTAGTGAAATCAACAATGTAAAGATCACCTCTACGTATACCGGTAAAGAACATTTTGTGGTTATCTCTACGAAACACTTGGCAATCTATCCTGTGAGATGGCCACCTTACCAAGGCCTACCACCTTACCCTTTGAGTTATCACCGAAAGTGACATACTTTCGAGGGCCGTTGTTTTCAGCAAGCTCACGAAACATATCTTTGTCTCCGGTCATATGATCAGTACATCCACTATCAAGGACCCATTCCTTTCCTCCAGCCATGTAGCCACGAAGATTAACCATAAGACCAAAGTGTCTCATCGCATCATCAAGAATAGTCACTATCATCATCCTCATCATAGTATCCATGTTCAACATCGTCATGTGATAGATACTCAGAGGGGGTAATTCATTAGAAGCATGACCATAACAACGTTCATCTCTATGGATTCTAATGACTTCGGAAATGATATTGCTAATTATTCCAACATCTCCTTTTGCACTTGTAAGATTAGTAAGCTCAAATAAGCAATCACCGAACTTGGGATTATTAGAACTCATCTTAATCAAGGCAATAGACTTATGAAGAATCTCATCTAGAATTTTAAGCAATAATTTGCGATCCTTCTTTT
>NC_053025.1:446178245-446200286 GCF_003073215.2 Triticum urartu | reverse complement strand
AGAAATCTCCATAAGGTGTAGGCACAGTCAAAAGTAGGCAAGCTAGCAAGCAAGTTTCTAGGCAAACCTCTAGTGATTAAATTGACCGTTCTAAGATTACGGATCATGTCAATAGACTCATCAAGGGTAGGATGCAAAGGATCAACAATGCGAGCACAAGGAGTAGTAATGTACTTGGTCAAATGATATTCATTGAAGATCTCAAGCATCTCATTTTTCCACTCATGAAAATACTCTCCATCAAGAATAGGCACTCTACGTCTAAGACTCCCCAACGTAGACTCATCCATCTTCCTCCAAAGGTGTTTAAACCAAAGCAATGGAGAACCAATGCTCTGATACCAATTGAAAGGATCGAGAAGAGGTGTCTAGAGGGGGGTGAATAGACTCTTAGCAAGAAAAGTTGCAGTTTTTAATTTCTTTAAGTTGAAGTGGAGTTTTGGCACAAGTTTGAAACATTCACAATACATCTCAAGCAAGCATGACAAGAGTATATGAGCAGCGGAAAGTAAGTCATGCAAGTTGCAAGAATGTAAAGGGATGGGATTGGAGTGTGCAAACACAATTGAGACACAGAGATTTTTGGCATGGTTCCGATAGGTGTGCTATCGTACATCCACGTTGATGGAGATTTCAACCCACGTAGGGTAAACGGTTGCGCGACTCCACGGAGGACTCCACCCACGAAGGGTCCACGAAGAAGCAACCTTGTCTATCCCACCATGGCCATGGCCCACGAAGGACTTGCCTCACTCGGGTAGATCTTCATGAAGTAGGCGATCTCCTTGCCCTTACAAACTCCTTGGTTCAACTCCACAATCTTGACGGAGGCTCCCAAGTGACACCTAACCAATCTAGGAGACACCACTCTCCAAGAGGTAACAAATGGTGTGTTGATGATGAACTCCTTGATCTTGTGCTTCAAATGATAGTCTCCCCAACACTGAACTCTCTGTCATAGGATTGTATTTGGTGGAAAGAAGATTTGAGTGGAAAGCAACTTGGGGAAGGCTAGAGATCAAGATTTATGTGGTAGTGTCGGTGTCAAAACCGGCGGATCTCGGGTAGGGGGTCCCGAACTGTGCATCTAAGGCGGATGGTAACATGAGGCTGGGGACACGATGTTTTACATAGGTTCGGGCTCTCTTGATGGAGGTAAAACCCTACGTCCTGCTTGATTATTCTTGATAATATGAGTAGTACAAGAGTTGATCTACCACGAGATCGGAAGAGGCTAAACCCTAAAAGCTAGCCTATGGTCTGATTGTATGTTGTCCTACGGACTAAAACCCTCCGGTTTATATAGACACCAGAGGGGGCTAGGGTTACACAAGGTCGGTTACAAAAGGAGGATATATACATATCCGTATTGCCTAGCTTGCCTTCCACGCCAAGTAGTGTCCCATCCGGACACGGGACGAAATCTTCAATCTTGTATCTTCATAGTCCAACAGTCCGGCAAAAGGATATAGTCCGGCTGTCCGGAGACCCCCTAAACCAGGACTCCCTCAGTAGCCCCCGAACCAGGCTTCAATGATGATGACTCCGGCGCACAGTGTTGTCTTCGACATTGCAAGGCGGGTTCTTCTCCAAATTTCGAACGTTTGTTAAGCAATGTCCGGTCCCATAAATGTTGAACCTCTTGGCTTCTGCGCCCAATAAGGGCTATCTTCCATGCGTCGAATGAATGCAAGGCGCCAGGGCGTTTTCAGATTGGCCCCCCTAGACCAGATAAATAAATTGTCTATTAAAGGGATGGAGATTCTTAGATCCAATCCATACCATCCTCCCCCAGCGAGAATCCATCAGAGCGTGCTTCAGAAAGATCCACTCCAGCATGGCCGACCTCCGCAGCTCCTCCTCCCGCCCCCGTAGCCTAAGCCCGGTGATTGGAGAGGTGTTCAGTCCCACACAGTCGATTAGTCGAACTGCAGACTAAGGGATTTCTCCCTCCGGCGTATATGGTGCCCGTCCGAGCCGGGCTCGCCACCTACAATGGCGGGGAGCAAGCGGGAGAGCTTCCCCAGCCCCTCTACGGGGGAGCGGGTATGCCTTGTCCCTATTTATTGAGGGGACTCGGGTTTCCGATTCATCCATTCCACCGCGGGCTCCTGGAGTTTTACGGCCTCCAACTGCATAATTTCACCCCTGCTTCCATTTTACACATCACCGGCTATGTTGCCCTTTGCGAGTTATTCCTGGGCTGCGAGGCTCATTTCGAGCTGTGGAAAAGGTTATTTTGCCTCGTCCCTCGCACACAGAAGGGGCACTTTACCAAGTGGCGGAGCTGAAATATGGCGCATCGCCGAAACCGGATACCTCTTCGGTACTCCGAAGAAGACGTCCAAAGACTGGCCTTCGGAATGGTTTTATATGGAGGACGTCCCCCTTCCGGACCCTGTTCGGCGGGGTCTTCCTGAGTTCAGCAATGCTCCTCTGAAGAAATGCCGAATTGGTGCCCATAGAGCCCCAGGAGGAAGACAATGGAGAAGTCCTTTACCTGATAAACCGGATTAAAGTGCTGGCTCAATCAGGATTGACAGTAACCGAGGTTATGTCAATATGCATAATGCGGGGAGTGCAACCACTTCAATATCGAGGGCACCCCTTGTGGTGTTTTAACGGGGAAGATGACGCCACCCGTTGCGGGCGTAAGGGTCCGGACAACGCTGCCGCTTTAGCAAAAGTTATGTCCGAATTGTTCAAGGGAGAAGGAAGAGGAGTTCATCTGCATCAAGCCACGGGATGGGTTCTCCATGTACAACCCCCCAAGCTGTGTGAGTTATATCTCCTTACTCCTGTTCTTCCCGCATTCTTTGTCGTAGGTACTCACCTTGCCATTTTGCGGCTGGAACTGTGAAAAGCCATAAGGGAGGTCAGCAGCCCATCTCCACAACCAGAGGACCCTGACCGGACTCTCGTTGCCGGACTCGAAGAAGATCCGGTCATATTGTGGAGCTGATAGACCGCAGTTCTGTCAATTAAGCTGTGATGACGCCATGGTGGTCCTTACAGCCGACTATCCCGGACTACTTCCTGCGTCGCATGTAAGAAAAAACAAAAATCCCAACTCCAAAAACTAGGATCCCCTTTTAGACACTTCACCTACCATATACATATGGTGTTTTTACAGGGAAGGCAATCGGGACGTGAGGGAGTCCTAGATTAGGGGGTGTCCGGATGGCCGGACTATACCTTCAGCCGGACTCCTGGACTATGAAGATACAAGATTGAAGACTTTGTCCTGTGTCGAGGGACTTTCCTTGGCGTGGAAGGAAAGCTTGGCGATACGGATATACAGATCTCCTACCATTGTAACCGACTTTGTGTAACCCTAACCCTCTCCGGTGTCTATATAAACCGGAGGGTTTTAGTCCGTAGGACAACATACACAACAACAATCATACAATAGGCTAGCTTCCAGGGTTTAGCCTCTTCGATCTCGTGGTAGATCTACTATTGTACTACCCATATCATCAATATTAATCAAGCAGGACGTATGGTTTTACCTCCATCGAGAGGGCCCGAACCTGGGTAAAACTTCGTGTCCCTTGCCTCCTGTTACCATCCGACCTAGACGCACAGTTCGGGATCCCCTACCCGAGATCCGCCGGTTTTGATACCGACATTGGTGCTTTCATTGAGAGTTCCTCCGTGTCGTCGCCGTCAGGCTCGATGGCTCCTACAATCATCAATAGCGATGCAGTCCAGGGTGAGACCTTCCTCCCCAGACAGATCTTCGTCTTCGGCGGCTTCGCACTGCGGGCCAATTCACTTGGCCGTCTAGAGCAGATCGAAAGCTACGCCCCTGGCCGTCAGGTCAGATTTGGAAGTTTAAACTACACGGCTGACATCCGCGGGGACTTGATCTTTGACGGATTCGGGCCACTGCCGAGCGCGCCGCACTGTCCCGACGAGCATGATCTAGCTCTGCCACCGAACAGTGCCCTGGAGGCCGCACCCGCATCAGCTTCGACCCCTAATTCTAAGCCAACTACATCGATCGAGGATGGGTGGTTGGACACCACCTCGGGGGCTGCGATCCCAACGGCGATTGAGCCGAACACCAGCCCCGTACTCTGCGAGACTCATGACTCCAAGGAGCCGGACTCCTCTCCGGACTGCGAACCCTCCGTGCCCCTGCCGATCGAATCCGATTGGGCACCGATCATGGAGTTTACTGCCGCGGACATCTTTCAGCACTCGCCTTTCGGCGATATCCTGAAGACACTGAAGCCTCTCTCCTTATCAGGAGAGCCCTGGCCGGACTACGGTTAGCAAGGTTGGGGTATGGACGATGAAGAAATTCAAAGCCCACCCACCATCCAGTTTGTAGCCACTGTCCATGACTTAACCGACATGCTCGACTTCGACTCCGAAGACATCGATGGTATGGACGCCGATGAAGGAGACGATGAAGAACTAGCACCTACTAGGCCCTGGAAAGCCACCTCGTCATATGACATATACATGGTGAACACCCCGAAAGAAGGAGATGGCGATGGAGAAATGGAGGATGACCCCTCCAAGAAACAGCCTAAGCGCCGGCGTCAGCGGCGCCGCTCAAAATCCCGCCAAAACAAATACGGTGATTCCAGCACGGGAGATAATAATACTCCGGAAAGTTCTGAAGAAAATCCCCTCCAGCACGATCTAGCACAGGAGGATGGAGAAACCATCCCTCATGAGAGAGCGGCAGACAGAGAGGTCGAGGGCGATAATTATATGCCTCCCTCCGAAGACGAGGCAAGCCTCGACGACGACGAATTCGTCGTGCCAGAGGATCCCGTCGAGCAAGAGAGTTTTCAACGCAGGCTTATGGCCACGGCAAGAAGCCTCAAGAAAAAACAGCAACAACTTAGAGCTCATCAAGATTTGCTAGTCGACAGATGGACTGAAGTCCTCGCGGCCGAAGAGCATAAACTCGAACGCCCAAACAAGAGCTACCCAAAGCGCAGGTTGCTACCCCGATTAGAGGAGGAAGCACTTGATGCGGCTGACTGGGCACCTCGTGGCCACGACAGAGAGGCCTCTCGGCCCTCCACTCAAGCCGCACCCCGTACCAAGGCACGGGAATATGCGCCGGACTTACGAGATATGTTGGAGGACAAGGCAAGGCAAACAAGATCGATCTACGGATCGCGGGGGCAACCCACGGCTCGAGACGGTAACCATCACGCCGACCACAAATTAAGCAGGGCCGAACACAGTAGACAAAGCTCATTGGAGCTACGTCATGATATATCCCAGTACAGAGGCGCCGCACACCCACTATGCTTCATAGACGAAATAATGGATCATCAAATCCCCGAGGGTTTGAAACCCGTAAACATCGAATCATATGATGGCACAACAGATCCTGCGGTATGGATCGAGGATTATCTCCTTCATATCCACATGGCCCGCGGCGATGATTTCCATGCCATCAAATACCTCCCACTCAAGCTTAAAGGACCAGCTTGGCATTGGCTTAACAGCTTGCCAACAGGATCAATCATTTGTTGGGAGGACCTGGAAGCCGCATTCCTCAACAATTTCTATGGCACTTATGTGCGACCCCCAGACGCCAATGACCTAAGTCATGTAATTCAGCAGCCAGAGGAATCGGCCAGGCAATTTTGGACATGGTTCCTAATAAAGAAAAATCAAGTAGTCGACTGTCTGGACGCTGAGGCCCTAGCAGCCTTCAAGCACAATATCCGTGACGAGTGGCTGGCCCGGCACCTTGGTCAGGAAAAGCCGAAATCTATGGCAGCACTCACGACACTCATGACCCGCTTTTGCGCGGGAGAAGACAGCTGGCTTGCTCGTAGCAACAATATGACCAAGAACCCTGGTAATTCGGACACCAGGGATAGTAGTGGCAGGTCGCGTCGCAACAAGCAGAAGCGCCACATTAACGGCAACAATGCTGAGGATACGGCAGTTAATGCCGGATTTAGAGGCTCTAAATCCGGTCAGCGGAAAAAGGCATTCAAAAGGAATCCTAGGGGCCCGTCCAGTTTGGACCGAATACTCGACCGCTTGTGCCAGATACATGGCACCCCTGAAAAGCCGGCCAATCACACCAACAGGGATTGTTGGGTGTTCAAGCAGGCAGGTAAGTTAAACGCCGAAAATGAAGACAAGGGGCTGCATAGCGATGGTGACGAGGAGCCCCGGCCACCGAACAACAGTGGACAGAAGGGTTTTCCCCCACAAGTGCGGACGGTGAACATGATATACGCAACCCACGTCCCCAAAAGGGAGCGGAAGTGCGCGTTAAGGGACGTATACGCGGTAGAGCCATTCGCCCCAAAGTTCAACCCATGGTCCTCCTGCCCGATCACCTTTGATCGAAGGGACCATCCCACTAGCATCTGTCATGGCGATTCGCCGCATTGGTTCTAGACCCAATTATTGACGGATTTCATCTCACTAGAGTCCTTATGGACGGCGGCAGCAGCCTGAACCTGCTTTACCAGGATACAGTGCGGAAAATGGGCATAGATCCCTCGAGGATTAAAGCCCAACAAAACAACCTTTAAAGGCATATACCAGGTGTAGAGGCCAGCTGTACAGGCTCAGTCACACTTGAAGTGGTCTCGATCTCCGGATAATTTCCAAAGCGAGGAGTTAATCTTCGACATAGTCCCGTTCCGCAGTGGTTATCACGCACTGCTCGGGTGAACCGCATTCGCTAAGTTCAATGCAGTACCGCACTACGCATACGTTAAGCTCAAGATGCCAGGCCCTCGAGGAGTAATTACGGTCAATGGAAACACCGAACACTCCCTCCGAACGGAGGAGCACACGGCGGCCCTTGCAGCGGAAGTACAAAGCAGCCTCTCCAGGCAGTTCACCAGTCCGGCCACTAAACGGCCAGACACCGTCAAGCGCGCCCGGAGTAACCTACAACAAGACCGCCTGACACGATCCGAGCAGGCGTAGCAATGCGTCCCCAACCCCAACCCTCGCAAAAAGGCGATGCCAGTACTTCCCGTACATAACTACGCTCTAGAGATACCATGGGTGAAGGGGGAGGGGCACCATCACGGCACGCCGAAAACACGGCTTAAACCGTACCAGGGGTTGCCGATTTTTTAATTTCTCTTACTTTTGGGACTCCATCCTTCGAAAGGCCTGTTCGGCAGTTCAATTGCCGCACAAACGATGCAAGAACCAGGGAAGCAGACAAGCCACGCCGCATTACGGAACTCCCAGGTGGTCTCTATCACGAGCAGTATACCTGTTCCGCATACTATTCCGCAGCTTGCCCCTGGAACGGACATGTTAACTAGTCCAACCTTTCACTTATCGCGTTATTTGTATCGTTCTGCTTTGACCGCAGCCCTTTTTAATAAACAATGCATAGCTTTCGTCTATTTTTGCATTACCTTTTTTCTTTATATATGTTCCTTAACGACATGTTGCACCCGTACACGTTGGTACGGCCAAAATACGCCAGGGGCTTTAGTACCCCTCAATATGGTGTGAGAAGTCCGAACACTTTAACAAGTGCGGCACCCCGAACTTATAGCATTATATGCATCGGCTCCGAATCATGTCTTGGGTCAATAGTTGGGTTTGCCCGGCTCCTATGTTTTGGTGCCTTACATTCCGCTATATCGGCTAAGGTAGCACTAGGAGAACCACTGTGATTGTGCCCCAGTTGTGCTGGGTCGAGCACCTCAGTGAGAAAGTTAAAAATGACTATCATGATGTAAGCGAGAGCTGGTCACTGTTTGAGAGGTTTTTCGAGTCCCTAAAGACTTATGCCGCTTAGGGCAAGGAGCCGGCTCTGTCCGGCCAAGGCGTGGATAGCACCCCGAACTCGGTTTCGAATATCAGGGGCTTCGCCGAAATTTAAAATTATAGAATTCTATGACTAAGTGAGAGTGTTCACGCATTATAGTCTGATTGCCTTGTTCGTTGGGCTGAGCACCTCCCTCGAAGGACCCAAACATGGGAAAAAGAGCGCTCAGGTTTATCCCCGAACACCCAGCACTAGCGGCAGGGGGCAGAAGCCGACGACTCGCCATCTCTTAGAATTGATAAACAGCCATAGAAGGTAATATTTTAAATTCCAACAGCATTGCTTAGCGCATATGAACAAGTTTTCAGCGCACAGGACAAAACGAGCAAGTTTCACTCAAAAATTACATCCCTAGAACATTCATCCGCCACAAGGCAGGCACCCTTCAGAACATCCTTATAGTAATTCTCGGGCTTGCGATGCTCTTTCCCCGGCGGTGGCCCGTCCTTCACAAGCTTCTCAGCATCCATCTTGCCCCAGTGCACCTTAGCACGGGCAAGGGCCCTACGGGCACCTTCAATGCAGACGGAGCGCTTGATGACTTCGAGCCTTGGACAGGCCTCCACCAGCCGCCGCACCAGCCCGAAATAGCTCCCAGGCAGAGCCCCTCCAGGCCACAGCCGAGCAATGAGGCCCTTCATGGCCTGTTCGGCCGCCTTATGGAGCTCGACCAGTTGCTTCAGCTGTCGCTCAGGGGCACGGGGTGTCCGGCCTCAGCATACTGAGACCAGAACACCTTCTCTATCGAGCTGCCCTCCTCGGCTCGATAGAATGCGGCGGCATCGGACACACTCCAGGGAAGATCTGCGAACGCTCCTGGAGAGCTCCGGATTCGGGTAAGTAACAAGTAACTCACGTTTATGTGTTTGCTTTGCATAAAGAATGCCTTACCCACCGCTATCTTCTTCACCTCATCCAACTCCTAGAGGGTCTTCTGGGATTCGGCCTTGGCAGACTTGGAATTTTCAATAGCCACCGCGAGCTCAGACGCTCGTGTCTTTGAGTCAAGCTCCAAACTCTCATGTTTTTCCATGAGAGCCTAGGAGCTCTTGCCGTACCTTGCCAACCTTGGCCTCATACTTCTCCCGCTCGGTGCGCTCCGAGGCCGCCCTCTTCTCGGCCTCGACCAGCGCTTGCTCAAGGGTCACCTCCTCAGACGTGGCCCCTACAATAGCCATGACAATCCTGTCATTCTTTGCAATTGCACCTTTTTATATATATATTTAAAAACAAGGTATTTCTTACCTTCATTGTCCTCGAGCTGCTTCTTGGCACGCCCGAGCTCTTGCTCGGACCGCTCGAGGTTCTGCTTTAGCGTGTCCTCTTCCGCAGTCAGTGCGGCGGACGCAAGCAGAGAAGCCTGCATACGCATATTGACTCATTTTTGTTAGACTCCTGCGAATTTTATTTGATCCTCTATTCGGCTTTTCTTCCCGAACGCCAAACAGAGCATCAGGGGCTACTGTCTTGCGGTAATATTATTTACACATTCTTTACTTACCTCAAAGCCTGTTAAAAGGCTAGTACAAGCTTCAGTCAGTCCGCTCTTGGCGGACTGAACCTTCTGGACCACCGCACTCATAATGGTGCGGTGCTCCTCGTCGATGGAGGCGCCTTGGAGCCTCCAACAGATTGTCCGGCGCCTCCGGTTGGACGGGGGTCACCGGCACGGTGGGCTTGCTCCTCTTGGAAGGAGGTCCCCGGACTCTGGAACCTTTGAAGGTTCCGGAGCGGTGTCCGGCCTAGAGCCGGACTTGGAGCCCTGGGGGGTTTCATCCCCTTTACTCCTGGAGTCTGGGAGGTCGCCTCGCGCGCCTCCAGGACCACCTCCTCCCAGATTGGAACCTGTTGGGACAACACTTCGGTGTCGTCCGTAGGGCGGGGGGAGGAAGCCGTCGGAAGCGAGTTCACATCCGACGAGTCCAGTGAGCCGCTCGACGACGCGTCGAGCCGGTCTTTGGGTGGGCTGCATAAACATATTCGACGTAAGGGAAAGCTGTGCAATAAACGAATACTATGAATTACTCTGGTATCCGGATACTTACGATTTTGCCAGGGGCTTGGCCCTGGGCTGCCACTCCTCTCCGCCGTCGTCGGCGTCGGTGGAGTAGTCCGGAGGAAGGGTTTTCCCCTTCTTGGACCCTCCGGCCTCCCAGAGAGGGCGGCCTTCCTTTTCTTCTCTCCCCCGCTGGAGGGGGAGAGGTCTCTTCTTCTTCCTCCTCGTCTTCACGGGAGGAATGCGCCTCGGAACCGTCGGATGATGATCCGACACCTCCTGGCGCCGGGCACTCTTTCGAGTCCCGCGCCTTTTTGCGGCCTTCTTCTCCGGCACCACATAGGGTGCCGGAACCAGCAGCTTCGCCAAGCGAGCGTCCGCTGGGCCTTCGGGCAAAGGAGCCGGACAGTTGATCTGTCCGGATGTCACCTGCCAATCCTGTCAAAGGTAAGGGAGCTTAGATCCCGCATGGAGTCAAACTATGAAAAACTGATACCCTGTAAAAGGAAAAAACAGCTTACCGCGAGAGCATGACGCTGCGCACTGAATCCGCGATCCTCGGTAGCGGATGCGGGAGCCTCGGCGCCCTTGAAAAGCACCTTCCAGGCATCTTCGTACGTCGTGTCGAAGAGCCTGCTCAGAGTTTGGTGCCGCGCCGGGTCGAACTCCCACAGGTTGAAAGCCCGTTGTTGACACGGGAGGATCAAGCGGATGAGCATAACCTGGACTACGTTGACAAGTTTGAGCTTCTTGTCCACCAGGGTTTGGACGCATGTTTGGAGTCCGGTCAGCTCTCCTTTTTACCCCACGACAGGCCCGTCTCCTTCCAGGAGGTGAGCCGCGTAGGGGGTCCGGATCGAAACTCAGGGGTGCGACCCATTCGGGTCGCGCGGCTCGGTGATGTAAAACCACCCCGATTGCCACCCCTTCAGGGTCTCCACAAAGGAGCCCTCGAGCCATAGGACGTTGGCCATCTTGCCCACCATGGCGCCTCCGCACTCCGCCTGGTTGCCGCGCACCACCTTCGGCTTGACGTTGAAAGTCTTGAGCCATAGGCCGAAATGGGGGCGGATGCGGAGGAAGGCCTCGCACACGACGATAAACGCCGAGATGTTGAGGACGAAGTTCGGGGCCAGATCGTGGAAATCCAGGCCGTAGTAGAACATGAGCCCCCGGAACAAATGGGTGGAGAGGGAAGCCCAGTCCGCGGAGGAAATGGGGGAGGAACACCACCCTCTCATGGGGCCTAGGGGTGGGGATGAGCTGCCCTTTCGGGAAGCCGGTAGCGCAATGTCGTTACACAGGTATCCGGCCTTCCTCAGCTTTTTGATGTGTCCCTCCGTGACGGAGGAGACCATCCACTTGCCTCCCGCTCCGGACATGGCTGGAGAAGGTTGAGGTGGGGAGTGCGGACTTGGGCGCTGGAGCTCGAGTGCGCAAGAATGGATAGGCGAAGGAGGAAGAAGGCGTAGGTGAAAAGGTGGATCCTTATCCCCTTATATGGGTGGACGCAACTACATGTCCCCACCAGCCTGGTAAAACTCGCTTATCTCCAAGCGCCGTAATCAATGGCGCGGTTGGGTTACCCACGCCCGTATTGATGAGAATCCCGGAATAAGGGGACACGATCTCTGCTTTAACAAGACGTGCCAAGGAAACCGCCTCGCATGACGCGCTGAGGTGGGATAATAAAACGACTCGGATAAAGTCTTGGCTGTGGTGTGTCACACTACGGAATACGTCAGCAGATTAGATTTGTGTAAATATTATTCTCTCTATGGCAATATGTGGAAACTTATTTTGCAGAGCCGGACACTATCTTTGTGTTCAAAATCTTCTATGAGGTACTTGGAGGAGGAACCCGCCTTGCAATGCCAAAGACAATCTGCGCGCCGGACCCGTCGTCATTGAAGCCTGGTTTAGGGGCTACTGAGGGAGTCCTGGATTAGGGGGTGTCTGGATGGCCGGACTATACCTTCAGCCGGACTCCTGGACTATGAAGATACAAGATTGAAGACTTCGTCCCGTGTCCAGAAGGGACTTTCCTTGGTGTGGAAGGCAAGCTTGGCGATACGGATATGCAGATCTCCTACCATTGTAACCGACTTTGTGTAACCCTAATCCTCTCCGGTGTCTATATAAACCGGAGGGTTTTAGTCCGTAGGACAACGTACACATCAACAATCATACCATAGGCTAGCTTCTAGGGTTTAGCCTCTCGATCTCGTGGTAGATCTACTCTTGTACTACCCATATCATCAATATTAATCAAGCAGGACGTAGGGTTTTACCTCCATCGAGAGGGCCCGAACCTGGGTAAAACTTCGTGTCCCTTGCCTCCTGTTACCATCCGGCCTAGACGCACAGTTCGGGACCCCCTACCCGAGATCCGCCGGTTTTGACACCGACACTAGTGTTCATAGTAACCCTAGGGTATTTGATACCGGTTCAGTTGCTAAGATTTGTAACTTGAAACTAGAATTGTAAAATGAACAGAGACTAGTTAAGGACGAGGTAACGATATGTGTTGGAAGTGATTCCAAGGTTGATAAGATCACCATCGCACACTCCCTCTACCTTAGAGATTAGTGTTGGACCAAAATAAATGTTATTTGGTGTTTGCGTTGAACATGAATATGATTGGATCATGATTATTGCAATACGGTTATTCATTTAAGTCAGAGAATAATTATTGTTCTGTTTACATGAATAAAACCTTCTATGGTCATACACCAATGTAAATGGTTTATTGAATCTTGATCGTAGTGATACACATATTCATGATATTGATGCCAAAAGATGCAAAGTTGATAATGATAGTGCAACATATTTGTGGCACTGCCGTTTAGGTCATATTGGTGTAAAGCGCATGAAGAAACTCCATACGGAAGGATTTTTGGAATCACTTGATTATGAATCATTTAATACTTGTGAACCATGCCTCATGGGCAAGATGACTAAAACTCCGTTCTCTAGAAGAATGGAGCGAGCCACAGACTTATTGGAAATAATACATACTGATGTATGCGGTCCGATGAGTGTTGAGGCTCACGGCAGGTATAGTTATTTTCTGACCTTCATAGATGATTTGAGCATATATGGGTATATCTACTTAACGAAACACAAGTATGGAACATTTGAAAAATTCAAATAATTTCAGAGTGAAGTAGAGAATCATCGTAACAAGAAAAAAAAGTTTCTACGATCTGATCACGGAGGCGAATATTTGAGTTACGAGTTTGACCTTCATTTAGAACAATGTGGAATAGTTGCACAACTCATGCCACCTGGAATACCACAGCGCAATGGTGTGTCCAAACATTGTAGCCGTATTTTATTAGATATGGTGCGATCTATGATGTCTCTTACCGATTTACCACTATCGTTTTGGGGTTATGCATTAGAGACATCTACATTCACGTTAAACAGGGCACCGTCTAAATCCGTTGAGACGACACCGTATAAACTGTGGTTTGGCAAGAAAACTAAGTTGTCGTTTATTAAAGTTTGGGGTTGTGATGCTTAAAAGCTTCAGCCTGATAAGCTCGAACCCAAATCGGAGAAGTGTGTCTTCATAGGATATTCAAAAGAAACTGTTGGGTACACCTTCTATCACAGATCCGAAGGCAAGATCTTTGTTGCTAAGAATGGATCCTTTCTAGAGAAGGAGTTTCTCTCAAAAGAAGTGAGTGGGAGGAAACTAGAACTTGATGAGGTAATTGTACCTTCTCTCGAATTGTAAAGTAGCTCATCACAGAAAACCGTTCTCGTGATGCCTACATCAACTAGAGAGGAAGCTAATGATAATGATCATGAAACTTCGGATCAAGTTACTACCGAACCTCGTAGGTCAACCAGAGCACGTTCCACACCAGCGTGGCACGGTAATCCTGTTATGGAAGTCATGTTACTAGACCATGACGAACATACGAACTATGAGGAAGCGATGATGAGCCCAGATTCCGATAAATGGCTTGAGGCCATGAAATCTAAGATAGGATCCATGTACGAGAACAAAGTACAGACTTTGATTGACTTTCCCGATGATCGGCGAGCCATTGCGAATAAATGGATCTTCAAGAGGAAGACGGATGCTGATAGTAGTGTTACTATCTACAAAGTTCGAATTGTCGCAAAAGGTTTTTGACAAGTTCAAAGGTGTTGACTACGATGAGATTTTCTCACTCGTATCGATGCTAAAAGTCTGTCCGAATCATGTTAGCAATTGCCACATTTTATGAAATATGGCAAATTGATGTCAAAACTGCATTCCTTAAAGGATTTATTAAAGAAGAGTTGTATATGATGCAACCAGAAGGTTTTGTCAATCCTAAAGGTGCTAACAAAGTGTCCAAGCTCCAGTGATTCATCTATGGACTGGTGCAAGCATCTCGGAGTTGGAATATATGCTTTGAAGAGTTGATCAAAGCGTATAGTTTTATACAGACTTGCGGTGAAGCCTGTATTTACAAGAAAGTGAGTGGGAGTGATACGTCTCCAACGTATCTATGATTTTTGATTGTTCCATGCTGTTATATTATCAATCTTGGATGTTTTATAATCATTTTATAGTCATTTTATATCAGTTTTTGGTACTAACCTATTGACATAGTGCCAAATGCCACTTGCTATTTTTCCATGTTTTTTTACATCGCAGAAAATCAATATCAAATGGAGTCCAAACGCAACGAAGCTTTATGGAGATTTTTTTGGACCAGAACGAACATAATGGGCCCTGGCTGCGCCTGGGGGTGCTCCGAGGAGAGCACAACCCACCAGGGTGCGCCAGGAGGCCCAGACGCGCCTTGGTGGGTTTTGCCCACCTCGGGTGCCCCCGAGACTGCCTCTTTGCTCTATAAATACCCCAATATCCCAGAAACCCTAGGGGAGTCGACGAAGTATTCATCCAACTGTCGCAGAGTCCAGAACCACCAGATCCAATCTAGACACCATCTCGGTTGGGGTTCACCACCTCCATTGGTGCCTCTCCGATGATGCGTGAGTAGTTCTTTGTAGACCTTTGGGTCCGTAGTTAGTAGCTAGATGGCTTCCTCTCTCTCTCTCTTTTGATTCTCAATACAATGGTCTCTTGGAGATCCATATGATGTAACTCTTTTGTGGTGTGTTTGTTGGATCCGATGAACTTTGATTTTATGATCAGATCTATCTTTTTATACCCATGAAAGTGTTTAAGTTTCCTTGATCTCTTTTATGCATGATTGCTTATAGACTCGTATTTCTTCTCCGACATTTGGGTTTTGTTTGCCCAACTTGATCTATTTATCTTGCAATGGGAAGAGGTGCTTTGTAGTGGTTCGATCTTACGGTGCTTGATCCTAGTGACAGAAGGGGAACCGACACGTATGTATCGTTGCTACTAAGGATAAAATGATGGGGTCTATCTCTACATAGATAGATCTTGTCTACATCATGTCATCGTTCTTATTTCATTACTCCGTTTCTCCATGAACTTAATACACTAGATGCATGCTGGATAGCGGTCGATGTGTGGAGTAATAGTAGTAGATGCAGGCAGGAGTCGGGCTACTAATATTGGATGTGATGCCTATGTAATGATCATTGTCTGGATATCATCATGAGTATTTGAAGTTCTATCAATTGCCCAACAGTAATTTGTTCGCCCATCGTTTGCTCCTTTTCTCGAGAGAGGCCACTAGTGAAACCTACGGCCCCCGGGTCTCTTTCTCATATTATTTGCCTTTGCGCTCTATTTTCCTTTGCTTTTATTTTTAGATCTATTAAACCAAAAACCCAAAAATACCTTGCTGCAATTTATTCTTATTTATTTTATTTGGCGTTCGATCTATCAATCTACTACAAAATTACCTCACATCCGTTTGCCTATCTTGAGGCGCCGTAGCCCGGAAGGGATTGACAACCCCTTTAACACGTCGGGTTGAGAGAAGTTGTTATTTGTGTGCAGGTGCTGTTTATGTTGTGTTGCTTGGTTCTTCTACTGGTTCGATAACCTTGGTTTCACATCTGAGGGAAATACCTACCGCCGTTGTGCTGCATCATCCCTTCCTCTTTGGGGAAATACCGACGTAGCCTCAAGCGACATCAAAAGGAATTTCTAGCGCCGTTGCCGGGGAGGATCTTCAACATATAGTAGGTTACTAATCACAAATCTCATCTCCTCGCAATTTACATTATTTGCCATTTCCCTCTCATTTCCCTCTCCCCCACTTCACAAAAAATTGCCATTTTATTTGCCTCTCTTTTCCGTTCGCTGTTTTCTTGTCAGATCTATCCTTTGCTTGCAATCATGAGTGATTTTGGTATGGCACCAACAAATGATGGCCTAACTCCTAAGATTGGATGTACGGGCAATCTGGATGCTAAAACTTTTATTTTGGGGCAAGGGAACGTTATGGGAAAATAATGTATCCAAATTTTTTTCAATTGTGTTGGGAATCTAAGTCTTGATGATGCTCCTATACTTAAAACTACTAGATCTTATGCGGATGCTATTTCAGCACTACTTCTGAAACTTGAAAGTAAATTTATTCGTACCCATCCTACTTTGCAAACATTGTTTTTTGAGCTTCCCGTTATAAAGAATCCCAGGGCTAAAAACTTGGCCACCCTTGTCCTTATGAATGAATTTGATTACATAATACGAGAAGCTAGGGAAATCTTTGATTTTTATGGTATGAATCGTGAAAAACCTGTGATAGATGAAATTCTTTACAATAGTGACTATGCTTTAAGACATTTGCTTGGGAATAATAAAATATTTGATGAGAATCTTAAGAAGGAAGCCCCCATTTTAGATATAATCCAACAGGTTTTCAGTAATGTTAATCAACATTACTCTTGGATTGTTGCGGGGAATCAAAAGGGTTATGATGAACATCAACTTAGGAACGCTAAGGTTTCTATGGATAATATGTTTTATGTTGTGTTTACAAAACCCCATGATGAAAACACCTCTTAAAAGGTTAAGAAGAAGGATGACAGAACTTAGATCCTTACTTTATGCCTAGCTAAGGGCGTAAAACTATAGCGCTTGTTGGGAGGCAACCCAATGAATAAAATCTATTTTTGCTTTTGCTTCCTTTTTTGAGTGTTAGCACAATTATGCTACTGTTATGATTGTGTTTTTTATGTTTTAATTAGTGTTTGTGCTAAGTAAAGCCTTTAGGATCTTCTTGGGTGATAGTTGTTTGATCTAGCTGAAAAAACAAAAACTTTTGGACTCACGAAAATAATTATCATTTTTACCAGAGAGTGCTAAAATACCAATTCCACTTGTAGTAGATCAATATAAAAATTTCTCATGTCTTCCTAATTTTTCAGATTTTTTGGAGTTGCAGAATTATTTGAAACACCCACATACTACAGATTGTTCTGTTTTTGACAGATTCTGTTTTCTTTGCATTGTGTGCTTATTTTGATGGCTCTATGGTTTCTTTGATGAGTTTTTGCCATAGAAAAGTTGGAATACAGTAGATATAATGCAAGAACAAAATATGAATTGGTTTGATACAACACTTATAGTAGTGATTTATTTTCTTATACTAACGGATCTCACGAAGGTTTTGTTGAGTTTTGTGTGATTGAAGTTTTCAAGTTTTGGGTTATCTTACGATGGATGAAGGAATAAGGAGTAAGAAGAGCCTAAGCTTGGGGATGCCCCGACATCCCCCGCTATTATCCAAAAGAGAGCAAGCAACTAAGCTTGGGTATGCCCCGAGTGGAATCCCCTCTTTCTTCTAACGACCATCGGTATTTTACTTGAAGCTATATTTTTATTTGTCACATACTATGTGTTTTGCTTGGAGCGTCTTGTATGATATGAGTCTTTGCTTGTTTTATTTTGTGTTTTAAGTCTTGATCCCTTGGTGGACACACTTATTTGGGACAGCCAAAATTATGTCATGACTTGTTAGAATTGCTCTCTTTGCTTCACTTAAATTTTTATGAGCTATGGACTTGCTCTAGTGCTTCACTTATATCTTTTTGAGGACGTATTCTCTCTTGCTTCACTTAAATTGATTTGAGAGAAAGAAATATTATGCTCATGATCTTCACTTATATTTGTTTGAGCTTATGAAAAGCAACATATGAAAATTAGTCCCAAAGTGATAGATATCCAAGAAGGATATAATAAAAACTTTCATGAAGATCGTTGGACAAAATAAACTTGATTCTTAGTAATAGTTTTGAGATATGATGATGTGAGTCATCTTGATGAGTAATTATGATTTAGTAAGAATTGGTGTTAAGGTTTGTGATTCCCTATGCAAGCACAAAAGTCAATAGTAATGCAATGAAATTATATCCTACTTATGGTGCATTATTCGGTGTTAATTATGCTTAATGCTTGCTTATGAGATTATCTGTTTCTTGGTTGGTCGCTTCTCAATCTTTCGCTAGCCTTCATTTTGCACTAAGTATGATCCCTACTTGTGCATCCAAAATCCTTTAAACTAGTTCTGCCACACGAGTCCACTATATCTACCTATATGCGGTATTACTTTGTGGTTCTAAGAAAATTTGCATGTGCCATCTCTAATTTTCAAAATAAACTTCTCTTTTGTGTGTTAGTTTCGCTCATGGAGCGGTGAGGGGTGGCTAATATTTTCCATGCTAGATGTGTTATTCTCATGATGAGTGTTTATTCACTTGTCATTGCATGAGAGTAAGGCAAAGATATTAGGGATGCCTAGTCCCGAAATGAAAAATGAATTTACTTTATGTTGTCAAATAATAAATTCCTCGGAAAGTGTTGGTATGGAGGGAAGCCGTGGATACGGCTAGCCATGGAAAGTGAAAGTATGGTGGAAAAAGGAATAAACTTTATTTTCTTTTTGGCAACCACCTATGACATATCTAAGCATGGAAAGTGTTGGGAACTCTAAGTCGTTTTCGTTGGTGGGATGGATACACCTCCCAAAATGTTTTTATCTCTAAGTTTTTTGCTTTGAGCTCCGACACCTCTACAAATCCCTACTCCCCTCTGTGAAGGGCCTTTCTTTTACTTTATGCAATTTTTATTTCTGAATTTGAGTCTCCATCTTCTCTTATAAAAGCACCAACTAGGAGTCAATATGATCGTACTTGAGTATTGGGTGTAGCTAATATGCGAGTGTGTTTCATGAATGGATCAATGATTGAGCATGATAGGCTAGGGATAACTTATTTTAGTGTTGATATTTTGAAATACATGGTTGCTTATTGATATGCTTGAGTATTTAAATTATCATGTCAAAACTAGACTATTGCTTTGAACAACATAAAAGTCCAAATGTCCATGCTATAAAGAAAATAATATGATATGACATGTTAGGCAACATTCCACATCAAAAATTCTGTTTTTATCACTTACCTACTCGAGGACGAGTAGGAGTTAAGCTTGGGGAAGCTAATACGTCTCCAACGTATCTATAATTTTTTTATTGTTCCATGTTGTTATATTATCAATCTTGGATGTTTTATAATCATTTTATAGTCATTTTATACCAGTTTTTGGTACTAACCTATTGACATAGTGCCAAATGCCAGTTGCTGTTCTTTCCATGTTTTTTTACATCGCAGAAAATCAATATTAAACGGAGTCCAAACACAATGAAACTTTACAGAGATTTTTTTTGGACCATAAGGAACATAATGGGCCCTGGCTGCGCCTGGGGGGTGCTCCGAGGAGAGCACAACCCACCAGGGCGCGCCAGGAGGCCCAGGCGCGCCCTGGTGGGTTTTTCCCACCTCGGGTGCCCCCAGGACTGCCTCTTTGCTCTATAAATACGCCAATATCCCAGAAATCCTAGGGGAGTCAACGAAATATTCATCCAACCGTCGCAGAGTCCTGAACCGCCAGATCCAATCTAGACACCATCTCGGATGGGGTTCACCACCTCCATTGGTGCCTCTCTGATGATGCGTGAGTAGTTCTTTGTAGACCTTCGGGTCCGTAGTTAGTAGCTAGATGGCTTCCTCTCTCTCTCTCTCTCTCTTGATTCTCAATACAATGGTCTCTTGGAGATCCATGTGATGTAACTCTTTTGCGGTGTGTTTGTTGGGATCCGATGAACTTTGAGTTTATGATTAGATCTATCTTTTTATATCCATGAAAGTATTTGAGTTTCTTTGATCTCTTTTATGCATGACTGCTTATAGCCTCATATTTCTTCTCCGATATTTGGGTTTTGTTTGGCCAACTTGATCTATTTATCTTGCAATGGGAAGAGGTGCTTTGTAGTGGGTTCGATCTTACGATGCTTGATCCCAGTGACAGAAGGGGAACCGATACGCATGTATCATTGCTACTAAGTATAAAACGATGGGGTCTATTGATGACCCACAAGTATAGGGGATCTATCATAGTCCTTTCGATAAGTAAGAATGTCGAACCCAACGAGGAGTAGAAAGAAATGATAAGTGGTTTTCAGCAAGGTATTCTCTACAAGCACTGAAATAATAGGTAATAGTTAGTTTTGTGATAGGATAATTTGTAACGAGTAACAAGTAACAAAAGTAAATAAAGTGCAGCAAGGTGGCCCAATCCTTTTTGTAGCAAAGGACAAGCAATGCATAAACTAGGGTTTAAGCTTCTGTCACTCTAGCAACCCATCATCTACTTATTACTTCCCAATTCCTTCCTCTAGTCCCAAATAATGGTGAAGTGTCATGTAGTCGATGTTCACATAACACCACTAGAGGAGAGACAACATACATCTCATTAAAATATCGAACGAATACCAAATTCACATGCATACTAATAGCAAGACTTCTCCCATGTCCCCAGGAACAAACGTAACTAGTCACAAAGCATATTCATGTTCATAATCAGAGGGGTATTAATATGCATATAAGATCTGAACATATGATCTTCCACCAAGTAAACCAACTAGCATCAACTACAAGGAGTAATCAACACTACTAGCAACCCACAGGTACCAATCCCGGACTTGGAGACAAGAATTGGATACAAGAGATGAACTAGGGTTTTGAGAGGAGATGGTGCTGGTGAAGATGTTGATGGAGATTGCCCTCTCCCGATGAGAGGAGCATTGGTGATGACGATGGCGATGATATCTCCCTCCTGGAGGGAAGTGTCCCTGGCAGAACAACTCTACCGGAGCCCTAGATTGGTTCCGCCAAGGTTCCGCCTCGAGGCGGTGGAGTCTCATCCCGAAAGGTTGCTTATCATTTTTCTTTGGACGAAAGACTTCATATAGCAGAAGATGGCCACAGGAGGGCCAACAGGGGGCCCACGAGGCAGGGGGGCGCGCCCCCACCCTCGTGGACAGGTGGAGGCCCCCTGATGTATTTCTTCCGCTCAGTATATTTTATTATTTCCGAAAATAACTTTCGTGGAGTTTTAGGACTTTTGGAATTGTGCAAAATAGGTCTCTAATATTTGCTCCTTTTCCAGCCCAGAATTCCAGCTGCCGGCATTCTCCCTCCTTATGTAAACCTTATAAAATAAGAGAGAATAGGCATAAGTATTGTGACATAATGTGTAACAACAGCCCATAATGCAATAAATATCAATATAAAAGCATGATGCAAAATGGACGTATCAGCTCCCCCAATCTTAGAGCTCGCTTGTCCTCAAGCGAAAGCCGAAATAAAAAAAATATGTCCACATGTTTAGAGATAGAGGTGTCAATAGAAATAAAATACAGACATGAGGGCATCATGATCATTCTTAGAACAGAAACTTATATAATTCTCGTCATATGATCTCTTATGCTAGAGTAACAATTCAATCACAATTTCAAGTATGAATCATAATCTTCATTGAAAACTAACAAACTATAATCTCAGTCATTGGAGCAATTGCAATTTATCATAACATAGGAAAGAGTCAATATAAGAGCTTTTCAGCAAGTCCACATACTCAACTATCATATAGTCTTTCACAATTGCTAACACTCACGCAATACTATGGGTATGGAGTTTTAATCGGACATAGAGAAAGATAGGGGCTTATAGTTTTGCCTCCCAACGTTTTACCTCAAGGGTAATGTCAACAATAATAGTTCATGAAAACTCACATCCAATTAGCCATATATACCAGGATCTTTCCAACATGTTGTGCTTTCCAAAAGATAAAATGTAAAAAGGAAGGGTGAAGATCACCATGACTCTTATGCAAGGTAGGAGATAAAAGTAAAAGATAGGCCCTTCACAGAGGGAAGCAGAGGTTGTCATGCGCTTTTATGGTTGGATGCACAAAATCTTAATGCGAAAGAACGTCACTTTATATTGCCACTTGTGATAT
>NC_053025.1:446160787-446177245 GCF_003073215.2 Triticum urartu | reverse complement strand
GAACAATTTAAAAAGATGTCAAAGATAAAAAGGAAGGATAGTACTTACATCAGGCGGTTTATTTTGTGTGTAGAAGGGGTTCAAGCTGGTTCGGCGATAGACATATTCCAATTCATTCAAAATTTTCTTAACACCTTCAGTGACCTCTTCATCGGTTAACTGAATGTTGATGTGGCGTTGGGGGTCTTCTAATTCACCAGTGTAGTCACACATTAAACCGGAGCAGCGGCTTAATGGCAAGATGCTCCAAGATATCCAACAACGCACAAAGTCGACGCCCGATAAACCATTGGCCATAAAGGCTCGTAGCTTGGCGAGTTGAGGGGCATATGCGGCCCATTCCGTAGAACTTAAATGTTACGGCAACAGATGAGTGTTGGAAAGCCGGTGGTCACGATAGCCTGGCAAAGGGTTCTCATCTTTAGGAGAGGTATCCTTACAGTAGAACCAAGTCTGGTTCCAGTCCTTAGGGTGACTGTGCAGCTTGGCATGAGGGAACTCAACTTCTTTCTGATTTTGAGTAGAGACGCCACCAAGTTCAGTGTTGGGACTGTTTACAAATTCTATGCGCCGGTTCAGATGAAAAAAATCCCGGAGCAGCTCAGCAGTTGGTTCTTCTTGTAAGTGCACTTCACAGAAGACTTGGAAGTTGCATAGATTGGACACCGAGTTGGGTCCTATATCTTGAGGATGGAGTCGGAAACTGGCAAGAACATCTCGGAAAAACTTCGACCTGCGCGGTTTGAAACCATGGCCTATGTGGTTGACAAAGACCACTACCTCACCCTACCTCAGGGTAGGAGGATTCTCTGTTCCTGGAACTCGCCATCGAATCTCAGTTTTTTTGGGCAAAGTGCCAATATTGACCATTCCGTTCAACTATTCTTCGGTAACCCGGGAAGGAGCCCAGTTGCAAGCATAAAACTGTTTGGCCATTGTGAACAAAAAGCTGAAAAGGAAATACCGGTTTACAAATCATTCATGGTGGTACGCAAGGAGCGACAGAATAAAGATATACAACTACGTAAAATTGCGTAAACCAGAGGCTGATACAATAATGAATGACAAGGTCATATCAGAACAAAGTTATACACATGTTGTTAAACCGGATTATAACAAACAGATATAAAAGGGTTTGCCGGTTTACCAGGGGACTAATGGTATGTGATATGTTGTTCTTACAAAGGTAAACCGCCTATGTGGTAAAGAGGATATAGATCCAATATAAAAATGACTAAGTAAGGTGAAACAGGTTCCACAAGGGGACATGGAAATTTTGGATCTACTGAAATACACGAAAGCAAAAATATTTTGACCTAAAAGGGTTGGACCCAAAGCAGTTCGTAATGATTCAGATCAGTTTTTCGCGTACAGAAGGTTTGTTGTGCTAGTGGAAAGTAAACCATTACGAGCAATATATCAAGCTTGAAGTTTTTATCCATAGATAAGAAGGAACAGGGAAGAGGCACACCGGAGCCCTGATGAACTTCGATGAACTGCGAAGAACGAGGGAACCCTAAAACAGATCTACAAAGGGGGGAAGGGAAAGACTTACAGAGACTGATGGAAGCAACGAAGGAGCGCCGCAGCTTTCTGGCGCAACCAGGTTGATGCAGCGGCCAGCGGAGAGACGGATGCAAAGCTCAGTGGCGGCGGCGCTCAGGGACAGAGATGTCACAAGGAGGAAGAAGAGGTGAAGGAGACGAAGGGGAAAAAAGAGAAGGGCCCTGGTCCTATTTATAAGGTGAACCGATAAGCGACAGGTGTGTAAATCGAAGAGCTGGAAATGGATAGTTAATAAGGATGTCGCCTTGAGGGTTGAACATTCATTAATGAAGGGTATCTTCGGCTTCAACGGGTAGATGACGTCATAACGATTTACTGTGGATTTAAAGGATGACGTCACGACGATTTACCAAATTTATAGGAAGGTGCCAGGGCAAGAATTTTTCTAAGTATTGAAGATTGACATGAACAAGTCCAAATCAATCTGGGGCCTAATGTTGGGGATATAGTTACTGGAGGTAAACCGGCTAGGAGTGGCCGGGTTAGCTCCGTGAAGGTAGAAGCCCATGAAGATGTGAAGATGGTGGCGCTTTACGAAGACCCAAGGCCCAAAGGCGGGTTAAAGCCTGTAGATGTGAACCGACTTTATCATATAAACTTGTATTGTAAGTTTGAGGAATAGAGACCAAGCCGGACACCACTATGACACGGCCTCGGGACTCTGTAAACCGGCGGGCTTCAACCTATGTATATAAAGGGACGACCTGGCTGCGGTTTGAGGACAACATACAATAACTCGAGAGCCACGCAAAGCGGATTGGCTCCCTAGTCATCGAAACCCTAGCAATACCAATCACAACTAGATGTAGGCTTTTACCTTCATCAAAGGGGCCGAACTAGTATAAAACCACTCGTGTCCCCTTGTCCAGTTTAACCCCTTTAAGCTAACCCGTAGTGATGGCTCCACGACTAAGTCCTTTCATGAGGACATCTGCCATGACAAACCCACGACACTATGTGTTCCTCCGGTATTCGGGAGTTGCATAATCTCATGGTCATAGGAAAATGTATAAGTCATGAAGAAAGCAATAGCAATAAACTAAACCATCATACTACTAATCTAACGGATGGATCTTATCCATCACATCATTCTCTAATGATGTGATCCCGTTCATCAAATGACAACACATGTTTACGGCTAGGAAACTTAACCATCTTTGATTAACGAGCTAGCCAAGTAGAGGCATACTAGGGACACTCTATTTGTCTATGTATTCACACATGTACTAAGTTTCCGGTTAATACAATTCTAGCATGAATAATAAACTTTTATCATGATATAAGGAAATATAAATAACAACTTTATTATTGCCTCTAGGGCATATTTCCTTCAACATGAACTCCTCAAACTACGGTCATCACCGGTAAGTATCCCGATTATTGTCACTTCGGGGTTAACGGATCATAACACATAATAGGTGACTATAGACTTGCAAGATAGGATCAAGAACTCACATATATTCATGAAAACATAATAGGTTCAGATCTGCAATCATGGCACTCGGGCCCTAGTGACAAGCATTAAGCATAGCAAAGTCATAGCAACATCAATCTCAGAACATAGTGGATACTAGGGATCAAACCCTAACAAAACTAACTCGATTACATGATAAATCTTATCCAACCCATCACCGTCCAGCAAGCCTACGATGGAATTATTCATGCACAGCGGTGAGCATCATGAAATTGGTGATGGAGGAAGGTTGACGATGACGATGGCGACAGATTCCCCTCTCCGGAGCCCCGAACGGACTCCAGATCAGCCCTCTCGAGAGAGATTAGGGCTTGGCAGCGGCTCCGTATCGTAAACACGATGAATCCTTCTCCCTGATTTTTTTCTCCCCGAACGTGAATATATGGAGTTGGAGTTGAGGTCGGTGGAGCACCAGGGGAGAGTTTCCTTATTTGGCCCTTTCTTAAAATTTGGTTCCTTTTTTGGCCCAAAAAACTTCATTTTTCCCTTCTTAACACTTAAACTTCATTTTGTTCCCTACGTGACACTTTCATCCATTTTTCCATCCGATGGTGTTAACTATAATGTACAAAGACAATTTTATCCCTGATGGTAATATATGTCATAAAAAAGGGAAGAGAATGAGCGTGAATATGAATGTATGAAAGTGTTGTGCGTCGGAGATTCCATGTTCAAATATTCATATGCACCAGCGCCCGACCAGTCGCGTTGCACAGCTCCATCCACGAGAGCGCGGCACTCAGTTGCTCACGCACGAGTACGTACAAAGCTAGCACAAGAAGCATGCAAGCTAGCAGCCTGATTGATTTCGCCTGAATAGTGAACACACGTCTTGCTAGCACCTCACATGCGTACGTAAACCAGTAAAAGCTAGATCTTAATCGATCGGATCAATTCGATCTCGGTGGAATACTTTCGTAACTATCCTGCTGATTTGTGTATATACATGATAGTGAGGAGATATTTTTTGGAATGATTCAATGGAGACATTTTACTCGATGGTGGCGTGAGCTTGTGCAGCAAATTGAGGCGCGAACACAGCTCAGGGACATCATCCGTCAAGGTCTAAATTATCACCCGCATGATTAATCTGCACAAATTTATACACTATAGTCTACAGTAGAAGCTAAATGGGTAGTTATTATTCCACTCATCCTATTATTATTAGTCCCCCGCAATTTTTTTTGATGATTAGTCATATAGTACTTTTTTATTTATCCAATCATGACAAAATATATCACATTACCTCTTTGTTTGCATGTGAATAATCTAGTCACATACTACACTAGGGGTAAAAGTGTCTTTTTATGTCAGACTTAACACCATTACTAGCCAAATCTGACGGAAGTCTCACATAGGGAACAAAATAAAGTTTACGTGTCAAAAAAGGAAGAAAATAGTTTTTTGGGCCAAAAAGGGAAGAAGATTTTAAGAAAGGGCCAAATAAGGAATTCTCTCGCCCACGAGGCAGGGGGCGCGCCCAGGGGGTAGGCGCGCCCTCACCCTCGTGGACAGGGTGTGGGCCCCCTTGCCTTGATTCTTTTGCTACTATTTTTTATATATTCCAAAAATATTCTCCGTTTATTTTCAGGTCATTCCGAGAACTTCTATTTCTGCACAAAAATAACACCATGGCAATTCTGCTGAAAACAGCGTCAGTCCGGGTTAGTCCCATTCAAATCATGCAAGTTAGAGTCCAAAACAAGGGCAAAAGTGTTTGAAAAAAGTAGATACGATGGAGACGTATCAACTCCCCCAAGCTTAAACCTTTGCTTGTCCTCAAGCAATTCAGTCGATAAACTGAAAGTGATAAAGAAAAACTTTTACAAACTTTGTTTGCTCTTGTTGTTGCAAATATGTAAAGCCAGCATTCAAGTTTTCAGCAAAGATTATGAACTAACCATATTCACAATAACATTTAGGTCTCATGTTTTACTCATATCAATGGCATAATCAACCAGCGAGCAATAATAATAAATCTCGGATGACAACACTTTCCCAAAACAATCATAATATGATATAACAAGATGGTATCTCGCTAGCCCTTTCTGAGACCGCAAAACATAAATGCAGAGCACCCCTGAAGATCAAGGGCTAACTGGAAATTGTAATTCATGGTAAAAGTGATCCAGTCACAGTCATACTCAATGTAAACTAATAATAATACATGCAAATGACAGCGGTGCTCTCCAGCTGGTGCTTTTTAATAAGAGGATGATGACTCAACATAAAAGTAAATAGATAGGCCCTTCATAGAGGGAAGCAGGGATTTGTACCAGAGCTCGGTTTTGAAATAGAGATGAATAATATTTTGAGCGGTATACTTGCATTTTCAACATAACAACTGAGAGATCTTGACATCTTCCATGCTACACACAATATAGGCTGTTCCCAAGCAGAATGGTAAAGTTTATACCCCCCCACCACCAACAAGCATCAATCCATGGCTTGCCTGAAACAACGGGTGCCTCCAACTAACAACAATCCCGGGGGAGTTTTTGTTTGCAATTATTTTGATTTGGTTTGAGCATCGGACTGGGCATCCCGGTGACCAGCCATTTTCTCGTGAGTGGGGAGCGGAGTCCACTCCTCTTGAGAATAACCCGCCTAGCATGGAAGATACAGACATCCCTAGTTGATACATGAGCTATTCGAGCGTACAAAACATAATTTCATTTGAAGGTTTAGAATTTGGCACATACAAATTTACTTGGAACGGCAGGTAGATACCGCATATAGGATGGTATGGTGGACTCATATGGAATAACTTTTGGGGTTTATGGGGTTGGATGCACAAGCAGTATTCCCGCTTAGTACAAGTGAAGGCTAGAAAGAGACTGGGAGGCGACCAGCTGGAGAGCAACAACAGTCATGAACATGCATTAAAATTAATCAACACACGATGCAAGAATGAGTAGGATATAATTCACCATGAACATAAATATCGTGGAGGCTATGTTGATTTTGTTTCAACTACATGCGTGAACATGTGCCAAGTCAAGCCACTCGAATCGTTCAAAGGAGGATACCACCCTATCATACAACATCACAACCATTTTAATAGCATGTTGGCACGCAAGGTAAACCATTATAAACTCCTAGCAAATTAAGCATGGCATGAGCAACTATAATCTGTAATTGTCATTGCAAACATGTTTCATTCATAATAGGCTGAATCGGGAACGATGAACTAATCATATTTACAAAAACAAGAGAGGTCAAGTTCATACCAGCTTCTCTCATCTCAATCAGTCCATCATATATCGTCATTATTGCCTTTCACTTGCACAGCCGAATAGTGTGGATAATAATAATAGTGCACGTGCATTGGACTAAGCTGGAATCTGCAAGCATTCAATTCAAGGGAGAAGACAAGGTAATATGGGCTCTTTGTTAGATCAACAATAATGCATATGAGAGCCACTCAACATTTTCATCATGGTCTTCTCCTCTCAACCCCAAAGAAAAAGAAAAGAAACAAAACTATTTACATAGGAAAGCTCCCAACAAGCAAAAGAAGAACGAGAAATCTTTTTGGGTTTTCTTTTTAATTACTACTACTACAGGCATGGAAAGTAAACTAGCTAAAAGCTACAACTAATTTTTTTCGTTTTTCTTAAGGTTTTTAAAACACACAAGAAGAAAGCTTAAAAAGAAAATAAACTAGCATGGATATTACAATGAAAAAGTATGAGCACCGACAACTGGCATGAGTGTGTGAACATGAATGTAATGTCGGTGAGAAATACGCAATCCCCCAAGCTTAGGCTTTTGGCCTAAGTTGGTCTATGCCCACGGATCAAAGCTGCCTTCTCCGGTGTACTGAGGAGGGTCCTCGGGTTACCATTGGTTGGCGGTCTCCTCCGGATCCCACTGATAAACAGACTGACACTGAGGATCAGGCTCCGGTAGGCATGAATGGCCTCTGGCAGAACAAGGTACATGCCTAAAAATATGTTGAACAAAGAAGGAGCAGGCAAGGTAATAGTCTCAAAGTAGTCTTTATCAAATATCAATCTATAGTTAAACAACGTCTTCTTATTCTTAACAATAAAATCATGTGCTACCATACTGTTATAATCTAGAAAAAAATATGAGGCAACAAATTTTCCTCTTTCTCATAATGCCTAATAGGTATGTTAAACTGTGTAGCAAGGCGCGAGGCGAAGATGCCTCCTAAGACGGGACCCTTTGTACGGTTCAGATTTAACTGTTTAGCAACAATAGCGCCTAAACTGAAAGTGGTATCACGAAACAAAGCATGGCGCAAAATAACAATATCAGGGGCACTAAGATTTCCAGAGTTCCCGCGACCAATTAAGCATCTACTAGCAAATATTGTGAAGTATCGTAGAACAGGAAAATGTATGCTAGTGATCCTTGCATCGGAAACTTTCCTCGTTTCCCCTACAACAATCATATCAATAAATCCCTCCACATCATTATGATGTGGTTCCTCTATGCTGCCCTCAAAGGGTATCCTACAAACCCGACAAAAATCATAAAGTGACATCTCTTTATGCTCATCATATAAATAAAATTCCATCGAAGGTGGCGATCTCCTAGCATGGAAATGAAAATTTTGCACAAAAATATTGGTGAGTAGGAGATACTTTCCACGCTGGTCGTGGAGGAAGTCGGTGAGGCCTGCATTCTCAGCCAAATAATAAAAATCTTCATAAATCCCGGCTTCTCTCAAGAACTCATCACGAGGCCATTCACACAGCTGAACCTCCGGAGTGCGAGGGAGATTATATTTAGGATTCTTATTTTCTTCACTTTGCTTATCCTTCGAGCTTCGGCTCGAAGAGCCCCTCAAAAATCTCTTCATCTTATTCTGAAAATTTCTGAAATTTTTAGTAACTTAAAAATAAAAGTGAACCAAACTCTACAAGATTGATAGCAACTACCCCTACAAGTGCCTAGAGGCCACATCATGCATTAAAAATACTTTTGACCATACAAATTTGACATGCAAGCTCAAGAAGAGGGTCATCTAAGCAACAAAAATTCGCAATAAATAAAGCACTAGAACAAAAACTAATTGGACCATTGGAGGAGTCACATATCGAAGAATAATCCCCCAAAGCAGTTTTGTGAATGGAGCTTTGAGCAAGGAGATCGAAAATGGCAGCAAGATGAGCTAGAACTCGGGTTTGAGCTCGTGGATGATTTTTTTTGGAGGAAGACGAAGTGTGTGGGTGCAAGAATAAGTGGAGGGGGCCCACATGGGGTCCACGAGGCAGGGGGCGCGCCCAGGGGGTAGGGCACATGGTGGGTCCCCCTGGTGTGTTCTCAGTGCCAATAATTCTTAAATATTTCAGAAAAAATCATATTAAATTTTCAGGACATTTGGAGAACTTTTATTTTTGGGGTATTTTTTTATTGCAAGGATAATTCAGAAAACAGACAGAAAATACTATTTTTGCTTTATTTAAACTAAATAACAGAAAGTAAAAAGAGGGTACAGAAAGTTGTGCTTTCTAACTTCATCCATCTCATGCTCATCAAAAGGAATCCACTAACAAGGTTGACCAAGTCTTGTTACCAAACTCATTTTGAATAACATGAAACCAGAGAAATTTCAAATAACACTAGGTTACCTCAACGGGGATATGCACATCCCCAACAATAAGAATATCGTATTTCTTCTTGACAGTAGGAAGAGGAAATTCAAAACCTCCAATAGTAATCGTTGAAAATTTTCCAATAGAATTGATACTGTGGACTTGAGGTTGTTTCCTCGGAAAGTGTACCGTATGCTCATTACCATTAACATGAAAAGTGACATTGCCTTTGTTCTAATCAATAACAGCCCCTGCAGTATTCAAAAAGGGTCCACCAAGAATAATAGACATACTATTGTCCTCGGGAATATCAAGAATAACAAAGTCCGTTAAAATAGTAAAGTTTGCAACCACAACAGGCACATCCTCACAAATACCGACAGGTATAGCAGTTGATTTATCAACCATTTGCAAAGATATTTCAGTAGGTGTCAACTTATTCAAATCAAGTCTACGATATAAAGAGAGAGGCATAACACTAACACCGGCTCCAAGATCACATAAAGCAGTTTTAACATAGTTTCTTTTAATGGAGCATGGTATAGTTGGTACTCCTGGATCTCCAAGTTTCTTTGGTATTCCACCCTTAAAAGTGTAATTAGCAAGCATGGTGGAAATTTCAGCTTCCGGTATCTTTCTTTTATTAGTAACAATATCTTTGATGTACTTAGCATAAGGATTCATTTTAAGCATATAAGTCAAACGCATACGCAAAAAGATAGGTTTAATCATTTCAACAAAGCGCTCAAAATCCTCATCATCCTTTTTCTTGGATGGTTTAGGAGGAAAAGGCATGGGTTTCTGAACCCATGGTTCTCTTTCTTTACCGTGCTTCCTAGCAACAAAGTCTCTTATCATAACGTTGATTCTTTGATTGTGGGTTATCAAGATCAACAACAGGTTCAATCTCTACATCATTATCACTACTAGGTTGAGCATCAACATGAACATCATCATTAATATTGTCACTAGGTTCATGTTCATTACCAGATTGTGTTTCAGCATTAGAAATATAAATATCAGTGGGATTCTCAGGTGTGTCAACAACAGGTTCACTAGAAGCATGCAAAGTCGTATCAATTTTCTTTTTCTTCTTCCTAGAAGAACTAGGTGCATCAACATTAGTTCTTTGAGAATCTTGCTCGATTCTCTTAGGGTGGCCCTCAGGATACAAAGGTTCCTGAGTCATTTTACCCCCCTCTAGTCATAACTGTAACATCCCAAATTTTCAATTTGGAATGTTATACATAGATCATTCATGTATATCATATTTAATAGCATTTCGTTTCTCGATCCTCGAAAACCTAAGCAACTCAAGGACCCTCGGAGAGAGTTGGGGATTTCATTGTTTTCATATTTGAATTTTATCAAATATTGAAACAAGGATTTTGGTTTTAATTATTTTTCTCTCCGAAAATATTTCATATTAAAATATATGAGAGGAGATAATATGACTTCTCCAAAATAATTGAAATATTGGAGGAAACATATTAAAATCAAATATTTGATTTTATTGCTATTTTATTCGCATTAGAAAAATTGCACATTTTTCAAAATTGCATTTTTGGGCCAAGAAAATGTTCATCTTGTTCTAAATATTTTATTTAGACGGTGAAAATTTGTTTTTGGCATTTTTAGATTTTTATTTTATTTTCTAGGATTTATTTAAGTTTCGGCGAAATTATTTAAAAAAACTCTAGCCCCGACTGGGCCAAAGCCCAGCAGAGCCAGGCCGGCCCGCTGCGCCGCCACCGCCCGCCCCCTCCCCCAACCCCCCCCCCCCCCCCCCCTTTTTTGCCCCCCCCCCCCCCCGCCGCCGCCTTCCGCCGTCGCTGCTGACGCCACCCAGCCCCGCTGGAGCCCCGCGCCCCACCGGATCCGACGAGGTAGCCGCCGCCGCCGGTTTTCTCTAGAAAACCGATCCGGTTTTTCTTTTGAAAACCCTAGGTTCATTTTTTAGAAAATATCGTTTTTTCCGGTTTAGTTTAGTTAGCGGACGTTCGTCCGTACGTTCGTTTTAATGAACGATTTTCGCTCGTTAGTTACCAATAACGAACGTTCGTTCGTTAGCTTGTTCGTCAGTTTTTCTTTTTCTTGGGTTTTTCGCAATTATTTTCGATCGCGATTTCTGATCCGATTTTTGTTTAAGTTTATCTTTTCGCTCGTTTGTCAGAATCAGGCGATTCAAGCGCCTAGATCTTCGTCTCGAAACCCTCTTTCTGTTTAATCAACTTGAACAAGATTTTGGTACTGTAAAATTTGACTTTAGTCCAGATTAGTAAATGGATCTTGTTGCTTTCGCAGTTTGAGTTTCGTTGCTCCGTTTGATTTGATTCTTTTCGCAAACCGGAGTTCTTAAGTTGAACTTTCTGGTTAGATCTTCTTATTTGAGATTTACCTGTGTTTCTTTGCTTGATTTCTTATGTATGCTATTGTTTGTTTTCCATAGAACACCCGGAGTGCGAAGCGTGCTACTACGAGTCCCTAGGTTTTGCGGATCGTCAGCAAGGCAAGTAACACTTTGATCATACTCCTTTCATACCCAGTTTTTATGCATTAGTTCCAATCCTCAAACATTGCATGATTAGGATGTGATTAACATGTTGGTTGGGAAGTAGTTGATGAGGTAGAACCTATTGCCATGTTATATTCAAACCTTGCGAGTTACTTCTACGTATTGCTTATATTGCTATGCTATGCTCGTAGACGTGGTTTGGGTGAGTTAATCCATGACAGATGTGAGATTGTTAATTGATGGTTCAACTTAAGGTGGCACCTTTAATACACATCTGGGTGGATTGCTTGTCGGGCACCTGGAGAACCCGGTGTTGTCATAGGATATGCCGGAGTACTCGTGTGATCATCCTAAGGTTCGCCACCCAGGCTCAAAGGGAACCGAGATATTTTCATGCTAGAAACTTCCGTGTGCAGCCACAAGCTATTATGGGCTCTAGCATAGTTGAGGAAGTTGCGTGAAGCTCCTGAAGAGGTGGATCAGCAGGTAGAGGGATGTAGGTTGGTATGGTCTGCCTGGAGTAAGGAGTTAATGCTTCTGAAAGATTGTGTCTCGATCATCCGTTTCTCAAACACCATGTAGTGCGAGAAATTCAATGGAGGAGATTGAGGCTTGTGGGGAAAAGTGCGCAAACCTCTACAGAGTGTATAAACTAATCATGGTTAGCTGTGTCCCCGGTTATGGACATCTTGAGTATCTAGTACTTGGAGTATCCTAAGTATCTCATCACTATTAAATAATATTGTTGGGTTGTTAACTTACTTTAATTGGGATTGAGTTGGAGGAACCTTCTCAATGATGTTTCAACTACCATGATAGTTAAATAAAATTATTCCTTTGTTGTAGGGAAAAATTGGCTTTTCGCAAAACTATAACCATAGAGCTTTCCACCAGCCAAATATGCATGTAGTGATAGCATTATTCTGTTCTTGCTCTACCGTGTTATCTTGCCAGCATATTCCATGTGCTGACCCGTTTTCGGGCTGCAATGTATTATGTTGCAGACTTTTCAGACGAGGAGTAAGGTTCGTTAGGTCATTGCCGTGCAGCTCAGCTATGCCGTTGGAGTTGATGGACTCACTTTATCTTCCAAGCCTTCCGCTATTACCGTATTAGATGGCCTTAAGCCATATTTATTGTAATAATTTCTCTTTTGAGACATTCGATGTAATAAGTGTGTGATTGCTACTCTGTTATAAATCCTTCGAGTAATGTGTGTGTCAGCATTACCGATCCAGGGATGACACTGAAGCACAGAGACTTGACCGTTTGAGGTCGGGTCGCTACAAGATGGTATCAGAGCACACGCTGAGTGTAGGACACGACCACTAAGCTAAAAGCCCTAGATCACTATTCTCTTCTCATTTCTGACTCCTCTCCATTTTCTACTATTTAGGATGGCGGACGCAAGGAACAAGTTTGCACAACCGGATGAAGAAGCACCTTTTGGACGACACTTGAAGGAAGTCACTAGGTACCTGAACATTGGAATACCAAGCTTCACCGGGACATACAATGCCACTTTACCAGAAGATGAGCGATGGAAGATTCAAGTTCAAGTTCCAGGAAGGACATTCACGCCAGTCACTAAGCCCATAGAGTTTTCCTTTGATGCACAACCTAGAGTCTAGGAAAGAGTATGGCAGCTCACATCACCAGTCGCATTGGAGAGTTTACCCATAAGGAGCTAAGGATTACTATCTTCAGATTTTGTGGGGCGCCCGAGATCGAGCAATGGAGATGATCAGCACCCAGGAAGGATTCAATTGCAGCCTTCATCCCAGGAGTTAACCAGCACATCGTCGCCAGCGAGAACCAGATGTGCGCAATGGAATGATAGATCTGAAGAAGGCGATGACTAGGATCACGGAACTGGAGGAAGAACTTAAGGCTACACGTGAAGATTATGAGGAGGAAATCGTCACTAGTGGAGAAGAATGACGATCTGGAAAGGAAGCTAGGAGTATTCATGGGAGACCCCGCACCAGGAGGAGAAGACGAAGAACCCAAGGAGATTCGTCCGGAGGACTACATCATCATCGACGACACCGACTCGGACCCCGACGATAGCGATGATGACTATGAAGACTGAAGCTGGAGCAGACATCATGGAGTCTTCGACCGATCAATATTTTTAGTAGACCACCACATCAGTAGTAGTATTCCACCATGTATATAGTATAGTCTGAGCACTTTTGTAACGATAGTTAGATCGATTGTATGCCCTTGCTTGATTGATTGAGTGAAATGATTGTGTTTGTCTCATGTGCATATGGGTAGTGTTTTCCTCATTAGACCTCATTCTATTCTAATCTCTCCCCTCTAAACCCATCAGATGCCTCCGAGACGTGACCCCGGATTTACTTTCCCACCGGAGCTCACTCAGTTGATCCAGCAGCAGAATACCCTGATGCAGTTGTTAGTTCAGAACCAAGGCAACAACAACAACAACAACCACCGCCACCACCACCAGTTGACAACTTAGCCCACTTTCTGAGGTTGCAGCCGCCGGTGTTTTCCAGTAGCACCGAGCCGATAGTGGCAGATGATTGGCTCCGCAGGATTGGAAGGGAGTTAACCACTGCAGGATGTACAGATGCTGAGAAGGTGCGTTTTGCCGCACACTCAGTTGGATGGACCAGCAGCCTCATGGTGGGAGAATTACACTGTCACCTACCCTATAGCCACTGTTACATGGGACCAGTTTCAGCAAGCTTTCCGTACAGCCCATGTCTCAACTGGAGCTATGAGTATGAAGAAGCGTGAGTTTCGCAACTTACGCCAGGGGAACCGTACTGTGGCTCAGTACGAATGAGTTTAGCAAGTTATCTCGCTATGCCCCTGACGATGTGGCCACAGATGCCGCAAAGCAGGAGAAGTTTATGGAAGGGCTGAATGATGAGATGAGCATGCAGTTGATGGTGGCAACATTCAACAACTACCAGGAGTTGGTAGATAAAGCTCTTATGATTGAAGGGAAGCAGCAGCAGATTGAGAGCCGTAAGAGGAAGTATGGACAAGGAAGGTATAATTCAGGAGCTCAGCAGAAGCCTCGCCTAACCCCGAACTCGGGAGGACTTGTTCATAACCATGGAGGCCACACCCACAATGGAGGAAGTAACCATAATCATACTGGCCCAAGGAATGGGAATGGGAATGGAGCAAGCAACAATCAGAACCGCCCAATCCAGCCACACCCCAAGAGAGACCTAAGCACGTTACTTGTTTCAAGTGCGGGAAGACTGGACACTATGCCACGGAGTGCCCTGAAGCGAAGAATGGAAACGTAATGGGAGCGCTGGAAGAAGCCCAATCCATTCAACAAAGGACAAGTGAACCACGTTAACGTGGAGGAGGTTGAAGAGCAGCCAGACGCGGTTATGGTAAGTTTTTGGTTAAGTCTTTTACCGCCCTTGTTCTTTTTGATACTGGTGCATCGCATTCATACATATCAAGGGAATTCGTGGATAAGTTTAAACTACCAACCCAAACCCTTAGGACCCCTCTGTTAGTGAGTTCACCTGGAGCAGAGTATATGGCTAGTCGATGGTGCGACCAGATACCCTTAACCATTGGTAGCCATGTTTTTCCGTCCGACCTAATAATCTTGGAGTCACAAGGATTGGATGTGATATTAGGCATGGACTGGATGTCAAAGTATGGAGGAAGCATTGACTGTGCTAGTAAGTCGATTTTTCTCACCACCCCGGAGGGAAAAAGGATCAAGTATGTATCTAGGCATGCGCCTAGGAGGAGCCAAGTAAATACCCTCATGGGAGTTGTTCAGGAGGAAGTGCCTGTAGTGAAGGATTACCCGGATGTTTTTCCAGAGGAGTTACCAGGCATGCCACCGGATCGAGACATGAGTTTTTGATAGAGCTATTGCCAGGTACAGGGCCAATATCAAAGAGACCATACCGGATGCCCGCAAATGATCTGGAGGAGATTAAGAAACAGATCAAGGAGTTATTGGAGAAAGGTTACATTCGACGGAGTTCATCACCATGGGGAGCCCCAGTGCTTTTGGTTGAGAAGAAGGATAAGTCTCTAAGAATGGTTGTTGATTATCGTGCGTTAAATGAAGTGACGATCAAGAACAAATACCCACTGCCGATGATCAATGATTTGTTTGACCAACTGCAAGGAGCTAAAGTGTTTTCAAAGATCGATCTGCGATCAGGATATCACCATGTTGAAGATACGAGAGAAGGATATACCAAAGACAGCATTCACCACACCAGGTACGGGTTGTATGAATATACGGTCATGTCATTTGGACTGACTAACGCCCCTGCCTAATTCATGAGCATGATGAACAAAGTGTTCATGGAATATTTGGATAAGTTTGTTGTGGTGTTCATTGATGATATAATGGTATACTCAAAGAATGAGGAGGAGCACAAAGAGCATTTGCGTTTAGTTCTCGAGGAACTCAGGGAACATCAGTTGTATGCCAAGTTCAGCAAATGCGAGTTTTGGTTGAAGAAAGTTGGATTCCTTGGACATGTTATATCAGGAGAAAGTATAGCAGTAGATCCCACCAAGGTTCAGTCAGTCACTGAATGGTTGGCACCCACTTCAGTTAGCGAGATCCACAGTTTTCTTGGACTCGCGGAATACTACCGAAGATTCATTGAGAATTTTTCCAAGATTGCGAAGCCAATGACGGAGTTATTGAAGAAGGATACCAAGTTTAAATGGACGGAAGAATGTGAGGCGAGTTTTCAGGAGTTAAAGAAATGTTTGACTACACCCAGTGTTGATTCTGCCGGATATACGTAAGGAGTTCCAAGTGTATTGCGACGCTTCTCGCCTAGGACTTGGAAGTGTGCTTATGCAGGACGGAAGAGTTGTTTCATATGCCTCACGACAACTAAAACCGCACGAAGTGAATTATGCCACACATGATTTGGAGTTAGCAGCCGTAGTGCATGCGTTGAAGACCTGGAGACATTACCTTATTGGAAATCGTTGTGATGTGTACACGGATCATAAGAGTTTGAAGTACATTTTCACACAGAAGGAGCTGAACCTTAGGCAGAGAAGATGGTTGGAGCTTATAAAGGATTATGACATGAAGCTTCACTATCATCCAGGAAAGGCCAATGTCGTAGCAGACGCTTTGAGTCGGAAGAGTTATGCTAACACCCTAGTAAGCATGGGATTGCCAAAGGAGTTAGCAGAGGATCTCAGGGAACTTCGATTGGAGATTGTTCCTAGAGGTTTTGTTGCAACAATGGAAGTGTAGTCTACATTGTTAGGAAAGATTCGAGAAGCTCAGAAGGATGAAAGATGCCGAGATAAAAGAGAGAATGAGCGACAATACCAAGGTTCTC
>NC_053025.1:446145869-446159787 GCF_003073215.2 Triticum urartu | reverse complement strand
GGACAATCAAAAATTATAATTATACATTGGAGACATATCAAGCATCACCATAAGATTAATTCCCGCTCGTCCTCGAGTAGGTAAATGAAATACAGAATTTTTGATGTGGAATGCTACCTAACATATTTATCCATGTAATTCTCTTTATTGTGGCATGAATGTTCAGATTCGTAAGATTCAAAACAAAAATTTTAATATTGACATAAAAACAATAATACTTCAAGCATACTAACAAAATAATTATGTCTTCTCAAAATAATCATGGCCAAAGAAGCTTATCCCTACAAAATCATATAGTCTGGCTATGCTCCATCTTCATCACACAAAATATTTAAATCATGCACAACCCCGATGACAAGCCAAGCAATTGTTTCATACTTTTGACGTTCTCAAACTTTTTCAAATTTCACGCAATACATGAGTGTGAGCCATGGATATACACTATAGGTGGAATATACGGTGGTTGTGGAGAAGACAAAAAGAAGGAGATAGTCTCACATCAACTAGGCATATCAACGGGCTATGGAGATGCCCATTAATAGATATCAATGTGAGTGAGTAGGGATTGCCATGCAACGGATGCACTAGAGCTATAAGTGTATGAAAGCTTAAAAAGAAACTAAGTGGGTGTGCATCCAACTCGCTTGCTCACGAAGACCTAGGGCAATTTGAGGAAGCCCATCATTTGGAATATACAAGCCAAGTTCTATAATGTAAAATTCCCACTAGTATATGAAGTGATAATCATAGGAGACTCTCTATCATGAAGATCATGGTGCTACTTTGAAGCACAAGTGTGGTAAAAAGGATAGTAACATTGTCCCTTCTCTTCTTTTTCTTCTCATTTTTTTATTTGGGCCTTCTTCTCTCATTTTTTGGTCTCTTTTTTTCATCCGAGTCTCATCCGACTTGTGGGGGAATCATAGTCTCCATCATCCTTTCCTCACATGGGCCAATGCTCTATAATGAAGATCATCAACACTTTTATTTACTAAAAGCAATTACAACTTGATACTAGAACAAATATGACTCTATGTGATGCTCCGACGGTGTACCGGGATATGCAATGATTCAAGAGCGACATGTATAAAAAAATGTTGACGGTGGCTTGCCACAAATATGATGTCAACTACATGATCATGCAAAGCAATATGACAATGATGGAGCCGTGTCATAATAAACGAAACGTTGGAAAGTTGCATGGCAATATATCTCGGAATGGCTATGGAAATGCCAATAAAATAGGGAGGTATGGTGGCTGTTTTTGAGGAAGGATATGTGATGGGTTTTATGGAATCGGCGAAAGTTGCGCGGTACTAGAGAGGCTAGCAATGGCGGAAGGGTGAGAGTGTGTATAATCCATGGACTCAACATTAGTCATAAAGAACTCACATACTTATTGCAAAAATCTATTAGTTATCGAAACAAAGTACTACACGCATGCTCCTAGGGGGATAGATTGGTAGGAAAAGACCATCGCTCGTCCCCGACCGCCACTCATAAGGAAGACAATCAAGAAATAAATCATGCTTCGACTTCATCACATAACGGTTCACCATACATGCATGCTACGGGAATCAAAAACTTTAACACAAGTATTTCTTAAATTCACCAACTACTTACTAGCATGACTCTAATATCACAATCTTCATATCTCAAATCAATCATAAGGAATCAAACTTCTTCATTGCACTTATATGAAAGTTTATTATATCCCTCTGGATGCCTATAACACTAGGACTAATTTTATAAACCAAAGCAAATACCATGTTGTTTAGAAGACTTTTAAAATAATATAAGTGAAGTACGAGAGTTCATCAATTTCTATAAAATAAAACCACCGCCGTGCTCTAAAAGATATAAGTGTGTTGACACCAGATTTTGGCATGGTCAAAAACACAATTAAGATGGCCTTAAATGGAAAATTGCTCAAAGTGAGAAAGTTCTATATTGTCAAAAGGAGAAACTTTGATACTTGGGCCATAGCCATCCGATCTCATCTCGAAGGCCGAAGTTGTGTTTCAAAGTACTGAGATTTTGTATTCAGAACACTATTCGGCTGATTACGCCCCCAAGACGGCCTCATATGGAAATATGATCTACACGAATTGTCTTCGCCTCGTCGAAACAGTTGATTTTTATATAAAAATCGTCCCAATACGAGTTCGTATGCAAAAGTTAGAGCCATCAGAATACAGCCCTGTCAGGAGGCAAAAAATGGCGCGCCCACCAGACACACTGTGTGATGGGTAGCGCAAATAATAGCCTGTTTTGCACGAGCGATTTGACCCTCAAGATGATCTATGATCAAAAAATGTTCAACATGAAAGTTGTTCGTCTCGTCGAAACTGTCAAGATTGCTTTTAGGCTCGTTTCCATCCGAAGTCGTTTACCACCTCAAAAATGATCCGCAAGGTGCAGCCAGTTTAAACCGAACAGTTTTGAAAAGTTCGGACAAAACCAATCCGAATTTGACTAGGGTTTTGGACGTGAATCCAAGCCTTTTCCTTGCACGGGAAGTCCAGCCGCCTCTTATAGATGTAAGGGGTGACGGCCGATTGAACAACACACAATCGATCAAATCATCTACCACTTTTTATTTTTTTTATCTTCTCTCTTGTTCTTCTTCTTCCTCGTTCTTCGTTCGTTCTTCTTTTGTAGGGCGGCGAACCTCGAGGCCCTAGGGGCGTTCAGGCGACCTAGGGCAGCCCATAGCCACCGTGCGCCCTACCAGGGTCCCTCCCGGGCATGTGGGGTTTCGGGTCTCCAAAAGCGCCCGCCGGATTGTCTTGTGTACCGCGCTTCCGGCAGGTCTCCTTCGACGTGAGCTGCGGTGCATCACCCCCGGCATCGAGGGTACACGGTGGCGTGTTCGTGTGCGAACACACTTTTTGGCGACTCCGCTGGGACGAAGCTTTGAACGGTCTCCAGCCCGTTCTTGCTACGAAGAGATCGCCATCTAGGGTTTGCAATCTACAAAGGTAATATGAATACCCAATTCCCTACTGTAGATGCAAATAATTCATATGGTGTTACTAGACCGTTCAATGAGTATAATCTATCGGCCAGCCCTAGTTTTTTCAATAATGCATCTAATTATGTGCAAAGGCTGATTCAAAGTAATTTACATGCTTCAACTTCTTATGATACTAGTAACATGCACCATATGTACTCCAACTCTCATGCATCGGCAACCCCAGAAATCGTTATGCCGATGAACAACATGATGAGTTTGTTCAATCAAGTTGAAACACCTCGTGTAGGAACTTCTAATAGCATGAAACAAAGTGTTTCACCTTTTTATTCATCGGCAAACAACTTGCAATATGTTAATCCAAACATGTCGATAGATAGGGGAATTGTCCATGCTACTACTAGTTATTCGGCCAATTACTCTCAAACATCATATGCTACACCTCATGCTATTAATTTTTCAGCACCATACACAACTGTAGATGTTCATAATTCGGCCTCACACCTTTCTGGTCATAGCTGAATAAATGTAAATTTTACAGGAGTGGTTGTGCCCAATATTGTAGAAGATGAGGTAGTTGTGGCCGCATTGAAGAGTTTAGCCCAGAATAAGAGGATTAGTGCTCTTTGCCTTGAACAACATGAAAAGGGGCTATTTCCTGATTATGTGGCAATAAAAGCTAGAGTTTTGCAAGAAGATGGATCTTTGCCAATTGATAAAATTGGCAAGCAAAAATATGGTTTTACAACAATGTATGTGCCTTCACTTAATACTACATCATATTATACACCCCCTACACAATTGCAAAGTTTCGGCAACACCCATGTGCCATTGCCGAAAGAATCTAAAAGCATTGGGGGCAATCGTATCCGGAGTGGGCCGAAATTGAGAAAAGATTAAAGCCAATTTCGCCGCTCGCCGTCAGAAACAAAAAGGAACAGCATTGGCTCGAGTAAAAGAAGTATTGCTAATTGGTAGAATCAATGTAAAGAAAGATGATTCGGAACATGAAAGTGCTTCGGTTGAAAAAGCCGAATCAAGAAGTATATATTCTAAATCCATCAAATGCAAAGAGGTCAAGCATTATTGAGGAAGGGCATGGCAAGCATAGCAAAGTGACCATACTTGATTTTTCTAAAGTTAATGGAACCTACTTCCTGCCCTATGAGTTTCATGCCAGAGAAATTAATGAACTTCAAGGACAAGAACAAGTAGCCGAACAAAGTTCGGCCGATAAAAATCTTTAATGTAATGATGCACGGAATCAAGAAAAAGATGATGAAGAGGCATTGGGGAGCCATCCAAAGGTGGAGCAAGATATTGTTCAAGTCACACCACCATCGTGCTCTCCCAACATATTTGAAGAGGTATGTTTAGCAAGTAATTTACCTATTTTCAGATTTGGTCAGGACTTTATTGTTGATGCATCTATTAGAAAAATCCTCATAAGTAATTTTGAAAGACCAATGAAGAAGGGTAATTTACTTGCTAGAAGTAAAGTTGTTATTGAGCATATCGGTCAACCCATTACACCATTTATAAAGACCGATAGTGACTTATTGTTGCAGCCAAGGCTTTCCCTATTGCTTTATCTAAAGTTCATATCTAATAGGGTAGCTTTGCTTATTTATTACTTGGCTTGCATTTGGTCTCCATTGAGACATGTATGCTCTAACTATCTTCGTTTCAGAAATTTAAAGCCAAGGTTAAATTATATTGAGAAAACTGATGCTAATGTAATATCTTATCGAAAGACATCAGAGATAGAGTGCAAAACACAATGCATAGCCGAATGGGAAGACTCCAAATCTGAACCATTCATGTGCTTAGTTACTAAGCCATTCTCACAACAAGATCGGCTCAAGAATAAGAAGTATACCTTCAATTCAAACATGTGTGATCAAATCTTTGATCTGTTGTTGACAAATAATTATATTAGAATTCTTGATCGCCATGTTGAGCCATCTATCCAAGGACGAATGTATTGTAAGTTGCATGATTCGTTCAAGCATAATTTTGAGGATTGCAACATGTTTCGTCAAATAGTTAAATCGGCCATTGAAAAGGACGATTGAGTTTGTTGAAACACCAAGAGATGACCAGTCTATTCCGATTGGTCCCGATGGCAGAAAGTTTTTGCATCAGCTGCTTCAAGCCGATCCGTTTAAAGAGAAGGTAAAAACTGCAGGTGATGGGATTAAGCTTTCAAATAAAGTTGTTGAAGAGCATAATGAACATAATCTTGAGGGCGAGAATTCCATCGAAGCTACAATGGACACGCCAAGGACTGGGGGGCAGCAAGCAAATCCAATTATCAATGAAAGAAAACCAAAAGAAAACAAAGGCCGAAATAAGTGCAAGTGTAAAGAGATCAAAAATCACCTTTGTTGAACTATTGGATAAATATCAAAGAAGAGTGAAGAGAGAATGCTTATCGGCCCAATCATGCAAAGAAACCAAAGATCACCTTCAAGGCGCAAATATGAGGATCGGTATTGGCAAAGTGAGAATTTTAATGCAACACATTAATATCCTTATTTTGGGCCGCCAATGCCAATGTCGTGGATGCCTCCCTATGCTCATATAGATCCATATCCATCATGGGATAGGTATGATACAAGGGACACATTCTCCATCTTATTTTAGACCATCTCACCAATATTATGCAGCTCCGAGAAGATCAACATTTGAACAGTCACATGTTAAAGACCGTTTCAATTATAAGGAATCGGTCCGGACACCATGGATGAAAAAAGAGGTGGTCAAGCAAGTCTACCGCGTGAAAAGAGATGGTCGTAAGTGTGCTACTTCATATTTGATCTCAAGATGAATAAATAGCCAATTAAAGTGTTGACATTGGATACTAAAGGCAATGAGACAAGCAACCAATTATTGAGAGTCAAAGTGCCAAATCAGAAGAAAAGAAGTTGAGGTGCACAAGGCCAAAAAAGAATTGCCATTTGATAACCCACAAGTATAGGGGATCGCAACAGTTTTCGAGGGTAGAGTATTCAACCCAAATTTATTGATTCGACACAAGGGGAGCCAAAGAATATTCTCAAGTATTAGCAGCTGAGTTGTCAATTCAACCACACCTGGAAACTTAATATCTGCAGCAAAGTGTTTAGTAGCAAGTAATATGATAGTGGTGATAACGGTAACAAAAGGTAACAGTAGTAAAAGTAATGTTTTTGGTATTTTGTAGTGATGATAGCAATAGCAACGGAAAGTAAATAAGCGAAGAACAATATATGGAAAGCTCGTAGGCAATGGATCAGTGATGGAGAATTATGCCGGATGCGGTTCATCATGTAACAGTCATAACCTAGGGTGACACAGAACTAGCTCCAGTTCATTGATATAATGTAGGCATGTATTCCGAATATAGTCATACGTGCTTATGGAAAAGAACTTGCATGACATCTTTTGTCCTACCCTCCCGTGGCAGCGGGGTCCTTACGGAAACTAAGGGATATTAAGGCCTCCTTTTAATAGAGAACCGGAACAAAGCATTAACACATAGTGAATACATGAACTCCTCAAACTACGGTCATCACCGGTAAGTATCCCGATTATTGTCACTTCGGGGTTAACGGATCATAACACATAATAGGTGACTATAGACTTGCAAGATAGGATCAAGAACACTCATATATTGATGAAAACATAATAGGTTCAGATCTGAAATCATGGCACTCGGGCCCTAGTGACAAGCATTAAGCATAGCAAAGTCATAGCAACATCAATCTCAGAACATAGTGGACACTAGGGATCAAACCCTAACAAAACTAACTCGATTACATGATAGATCCCATCCAACCCATCACCGTCCAGCAAGCCTACGATGGAATTACTCACGCACGGCGGTGAGCATCATGAAATTGGTGATGGAGGATGGTTGATGATGACGATGGCGACGGATTCCCCTCTCCGGAGCCCCGAACGGACTCCAGATCAGCCCTCCCGAGAGGTTTTAGGGCTTGGCGGCGGCTCCGTATCGTAAAACACGATGATTTCTTCTCTCTGATTTTTCTCTCCAAAACTCAATATATGGAGTTGGAGTTGGAGTCGGAGAGGCAACAGGGGGCCCACGAGGTAGGGGGCGCGCCCCCACCCTCGTGGAGAGACGGTGGGCCCCCTGGCCTTCATCTTTGGCAGGTATTTTTCTTATTTTCTGAAAAGTGGCTCCGTGAAGTTTCAGGTCATTCCGAGAACGTTTGCTCCTGCACATAAATAACACCATGGTAATTCTGCTGAAAACAGCGTCAGTCCGGGTTAGTTCCATTCAAATCATGCAAGTTAGAGTCCAAAACAAGGGCAAAAGTGTTTGGAAAAGTAGATACGTTGGAGACGTATCAACTCCCCCAAGCTTAAACCTTTGCTTGTCCTCAAGCAATTCAGTTGACAAACTGAAAGTGATAAAGAAAAACTTTTACAAACTCTGTTTGCTCTTGTTGTTGTAAATATGTAAAGCCAGCATTCAAGTTTTCAGCAAAGATTATAACTAACCACATTCACAATAACGCATAGGTCTCAAGTTTACTCATATCAATAGCATAATCAACTAGCGAGCCATAATAATAAATCTCGGATGACAACACTTTCTCAAAACAATCATAATATGATATAAGATGGTATCTCGCTAGCCCTTTCTGAGACCGCAAAACATAAATGCAGAGCACCTTTAAAGACCAAGGACTGACTAGACATTGTAATTCATGGTAAAAGAGATCCAGTCAAGTCATACTCAATGTAAACTAACAGTAATGAATGCAAATGACACGGTGCTCTCCAACTGGTGCTTTTTAATAAGAGGATGATGACTCAGCATAAAAGTAAATAGATAGGCCCTTCGCAGAGGGAAGCAGGGATTTGTAGAGGTGCCAGAGCTCGGTTTTGAAATAGAGGTATCTATAATTTTTGATTGCTCCTTGCTATATTATCGACTGTTTTTGACTATACTGGGCTTTATTTTCCACTTTTATATTATTTTTGGGACTGACCTATTAACCGGAGGCCCAGCCCAGAATTGCTGTTTTTTGCCTATTTCAGTGTTTCGAAGAAACAGAATATCAAACGGAGTCCAAACGGAATGAAACCTTCGGAAACGTGATTTTCTCATCAGATAAGATCCAGGAGACATGGACCCTCTGTCAAGAAAGCCACGAGGCGGCCACGAGGGTGGAGGGCACCCCCCCTAGGGCGCGCCCCCTACCTCATGGGCCCCTCGAAGCTCCACCGACGTACTTCTTCCTCCTATATATATATATATCCACGTACCCCCAAACGATCGAGGACGGAGCCAAAAACCTAATTCCACTGCCGCAACTTTCTGTATCCAAGAGATCCCATCTTGGGGCCCGTTCCGGAGCTCCGCCGGAGGGGGCATCGATCACGGAGGGCTTCTACATCATCATCCAAGCCCCTCCGATGAAGTGTGAGTAGTTTACTTCAGACCTACGGGTCCATAGTTAGTAGCTAGATGGCTTCTTCTCTCTTTTTGGATCTCAATACAATGTTCTCCCCCTCTCTCACGGAGATCTATTCGATGTAATCTTGTTTTTGTGGTCTGCTTGTTGAGACCGATGAATTGTGGGTTTATGATCAAGTCTATCTATGAATAATATTTCAATCTTCTCTGAATTATTTTATGTATGATTGGTTATCTTTGCAAGTCTCTTCGAATTATCAGTTTGGTTTGGCCTACTAGATTGGTTTTTCTTGCCATGGGAGAAGTGCTTAGCTTTGGGTTCGATCTTGCGGTGTCCTTTTCCAGTGACAGAAGGGGCAGCAAGGCACGTAGTATATTGTTGCCATCGAGGATAACAAGATGGGGTTTTTCTCATATTGCATGAAACTATCCCTCTACATCGTGTCATCTTGCTTAAGGTGTTACTCTGTTTTTAAGTTAATACTCTAGATGCATGCTGGATAGCGGTCGATGAGTGGAGTAATAGTAGTAGATGCAGGCAGGAGTCGGTCTACTTGTCTCGGACGTGATGCCTATATACATGATCATACCTAGATATTCTCATAACTATGCTCAATTCTGTCAATTGCTCAACAGTAATTTGTTCACCCACCATAGAATACGTATGCTCTTGAGAGAAGCCACTAGTGAAACCTATGGCCCCCGGGTCTCTTTCTTATCATATCTATCTCCATCACTTTATTATTGCTTTGATACTTTGCCTCCCCCCCTAGGGCGCGCCCCCTGCCTCGTGGGCCCCTCGAAGCTCCACCGACGTACTTCTTCCTCCTATATATACCTACGTACCCCCAAACGATTGGGGACGGAGCCAAAAACCTAATTCCACCGCCGCAACTTTCTGTATCCACGAGATCCCATCTTGGGGCCTGTTCCGGAGCTCCGCCGGAGGGGGCATCGATCACGGAGGGCTTCTACATCATCATCCAAGCCCCTCCGATGAAGTGTGAGTAGTTTACTTCAGACCTACGGGTCCATAGGCTAGTAGCTAGATGGCTTCTTCTCTCTTTTTGGATCTCAATACAATGTTCTCCCCCTCTCTCGTGGAGATCTATTCGATGTAATCTTCTTTTTGCGGTGTGTTTGTTGAGACCGATGAATTGTGGGTTTATGATCAAGTCTATCTATGAATAATATTTGAATCTTCTCTGAATTCTTTTATGTATGATTGGTTATCTTTGCAAGTCTCTTCGAATTATCAGTTTGGTTTGGCCTACTAGATTGGTTGTTCTTGCCATGGGAGAAGTGCTTAGCTTTGGGTTCGATCTTGCGGTGTCCTTTCCCAGTGACAGAAGGGGCAGCAAGGCACGTATTGTATTGTTGCCATCGAGGATAACAAGATGGGGTTTTTATCATATTGCATGAAACTATCCCTCTACATCATGTCATCTTGCTTAAGGCGTTACTCTGTTTTTAACTTAATACTCTAGATGCATGCTGGATAGCGGTCGATGAGTGGAGTAATAGTAGTAGATGCAGGCAGGAGTCGGTCTACTTGTCTCGGACGTGATGCCTATATACATGATCATACCTAGATATTCTCATAACTATGCTCAATTCTGTCAATTGCTCAACAGTAATTTGTTCACCCACCGTAGAATACTTATGCTCTTGAGAGAAGCCACTAGTGAAACCTATGGCCCCCGGGTCTCTTTCTCATCATATCAATCTCCATCACTTTATTATTGCTTTGCTTTTACTTTGCTTTTACTTTTACTTTGCATCTCTATACCAAAAATATTATTTATCATCTCTATCAGATCTCACTTTCGTAAGTGACCGTGAAGGGATTGACAACCCCTAAGCGCGTTGGTTGCGTTGAGCTATTGTTTTTGTGTAGGTACGAGGGACTCGCGCGTAGCCTCCTACTGGATTGATACCTTGGTTCTCAAAAACTGAGGGAAATACTTACGCTACTTTGCTGCATCATCCTCTCCTCTTCGGGGAAAATCCAACGCAGTGGCTCAAGAGGTAGCAGTGCCAGAGCTCGGTTTTGAAATAGAGGTGAATAATATTTTGAGCGGTATACTTTCATTGTCAACATAACAACCAAGAGATGGCGATATCTTCCATGCTACACACATTATAGGCGGTTCCCAAACAGAATGGTAAAGTTTATACTCCCCCTTCCACCAACAAGCATCAATCCATGGCTTGCTCAAACAACGAGTGCCTCCAACTAACAAGAGTCCCAGGGGGAGTTTTGTTTGCAATTATTTTGATTTAGTTTGCATAAAGCATGGGACTGGGCATCCCGGTGACCAGCCATTTATCTCGTGAGTGAGGAGCGGAGTCCACTCCTCTTGAGAATAACCCGCCTAACATGGAAGATACAGACAACCCTAGTTGATACATGAGCTATTCGAGCATACAAAACAGGATATTTATTTGAAGGTTTAGAGTTTGGCACATACAAATTTACTTGGAACGGCAGGTAGATACCGTATATAGGTAGGTATAGTGGACTCATATGGAATAACTTTGGGGTTTAAGGGATTGGATGCACAAGCAGTATTCCCACTTAGTACAGGTGAAGGCTAGCAAAAGACTGGGGAAGCGACCAGCTAGAGAGCGACAACAGTCATGAACATGCATTAAAATTAATTAACACCGAATGCAAGCATGAGTAGGATATAATCCACCATGAACATAAATATCGTGAAGGCTATGTTGATTTTGTTTCAACTACATGCGTGAACATGCGCCAGTCAAGTCACTTAAATCATTCAGAGGAGGATACCACCCTATCATACCACATCATAACCATTTTAATAGCATGTTGGCACGCAAGGTAAACCATTATAACTCATAGCTAATCAAGCATGGCACAAGAAACTATGATCTCTAGTTGTCATTGCAAACATGTTTATTCATAATAGGCTGAATCAGGAACGATGAACTAATCATATTTACAAAAACAAAAGAGGTCGAGTTCATACCAGCTTTTCTCATCTCAGCCAGTCCATCATATATCATCATAATTGCCTTTCACTTGCACGACCGAACGATGTGAATAATAATAATAGTGCACGTGCATTGGACTAAGCTGGAATCTGCAAGCATTCAATAAACAGGAGAAGACAAGGCAATATGGGCTCTTTTGTCAGATAAACAATAATGCATATAAGAGCCACTTCAACAATTTAATTATGGTCTTCTCCTATCGACCCCCAAAGAAAAGAAAAAGAAATAAAACTATTTACACGGGAAAGCTCCCAACAAGCAAAAGAAGAACAGGAAATCTTTGGGTTTTCTTTTTAATTACTACTACAAGCATGGAAATTAAACTACTAAAAGCTACAACTAATTTTTTGGTTTTTCTTAAGGTTTATTAAACACACAAGAAGAAAGCATAAAAAGGAAATAAACTAGCATGGATGATACAATGAAAAAGTATGAGCACCGACATCTAGCAATGAGTGTGTGAACATAAATGTAATGTCGGTGGGAAATACGTACTCCCCCAAGCTTAGGCTTTTGGCCTAAGTTGGTCTATGGCCACGGCTGGCCTGGCGGATATCCATAATAATAGTTGGGGTCGTACTGAGAAGAAGAAGAGGAAGACTCCGATTGCCACTGGCTGACAATCATCTCCGGATCCCACTGGTAATTAGACTGTCATGGAAGGATCAACTTGTGGTTCCGGCTCTGGCTCCTCAGCTGGTGCAGGGTTCCGGTAGGCGTGAATAGCCTTCAACGGAACAAGGTACGTGCCTACAGATAAATCAAACAAAGAAGGAGCAGGCAGGGTAATAGTCTCAGGATGATGTTTGTTAAAGAACAATTGATATTTAAGCTCTCCTTCCCTATTCTTAACAATAAAATCATGTGCCACCATACTTTTATAATCTAATAAACACGAGGCAGCACTTTTTCTTCCTTCTCAGAATGCCTAATAGGTATGTTAAAATGTGCAGCTAGGCGTGAAGCATAGATGCCTCCAAAGATGGGGCCCTTTGTACGGTTCAGACTTAACCGTTTAGCAATAATACCGCCCATACTAAAAGTGTTATCACTGTATAAACCTTGGAGCAAAATAATAATATCAGGGATACTAAGGTTTCCACAGTTTCCATGACTAATTAAGCAACGACTAGCAAATAATGCAAAGTAACGTAAGACAGGAAAATGTATGCTAGTGATTCGTCCATCGGAAACCTTCCTAGTTTCCCATACAGTGATAGTATCAATAAATCCCTCCACATCATCACGATGTGGTTCTTCTGTCTTGCCCTCAAAAGGGACTAAACAAATCTGACAAAAATCATAAAGTGACATCTCCTTATGCTCATCATATAAATGAAACTCCACCGCAGGTGGTGAGTTCCTAGAATGAAAATGAAGTTTTGCACAAAGGTATTTGTGAGTAAGAGAATACTGATCGCATTGGTCGTGGAGGAAAGCGGTGAGGCCTGCATTTTAGCCAATTCATGAAAATCTTCATAAATCCCGGCTGCTCTCAAGAAATCCTCGGAAGGCCATTCACACGCCCGAACCTCCGCGGTGCGAGGCAGATTATACTTAGGCTTCGGTGCCTTTTCCTTCGAGCTTTGGCTCGATGAGCCCCTCAAAAGTCTCCTCATCATTTTCTGAAAAATTCTGAAATTTTTAGTAACTTCAAAATAAAAGTAAACCAAACTCAATAATATTGATAGCAACTACTCCTACAAGTGCCTAGGGCCTATATCATGCATCAAAACTACTTTTGACCATATAAATTTGACATGCAAGCTCAAGAACAGGGTCACCTAAGCAGCAAAAATTTGCAATGAATAAAGCACTAGAACAAAAACTAATTGGACCAATGGAGGAGTCACATACCAAGGAACAATCTCCCCAAGCAGTTTTGTGAGAGGTGCTTTGAGCAAGGAGATCGAAAATGGCAGCAAATTGAGCTAGAACTCGTGCTTGAGCTGGATATTCGTGTTTGTGGGAGGAAGATGAAGTGTGTGGGTGCAGGAATAAGTGGAGGAGGGCCACCGTGGGCCCACGAGGCAGGGGGCGCGCCCTCCACCCTCGTGGGCAGGTGGTTGACCCCCCTATGTGTTCTCAGTGCCAAATATTCTCAAATATTCTAGAAAAAATCATATTTAAATTTCAGGGCATTTGGAGAACTTTTATTTTCGAGGGTATTTTTATATTGCACGGATAATCAGATAACAGACAGAAAAATATTTATTTTATATTTTATTTAATATAAATAACAGAAAGTAAAAGTGGGGTATAGAAGGTTGTGCCTTCTAGTTTCATCCATCTCATGATCATCAAAAGGAATCCACTAACAAGGTTGATCAAGTCTTGTTAACGAACTCATTCCGAATAACATGGAACCAGAAATTTCGAATAACACTATGTTACCTCAACGGGGATATGCACATCCCCAATAATAAGAATATCATATTTCTTCTTGACAGTAGGAAGAGGAAATTCAAAACCTCCAAATATAATCGATGGCA